>NW_028145551.1:0-125000 GCF_977016875.1 Pavona decussata | reverse complement strand
AACCAAGCTTCAGTCTGTTCAACAGTCCTTGAATTAAAAATGTGACAAAAACATATGTTTGAGGAAAAGTTTTAGCCAATCTCATTCTAGAGTATTTATAATTTTCTTTCAGCAGCCTAGTGAAAGGACAAAGCCATTACCAAGCCATTTAACGAGTTTACAAAATAAGAGCTCGTAAATATTTTTTCGTAGATTTTACGTCGAAGTTCGCTCACACAACGACAAATATTATTGTCGTAATTCAACGAGAGCAATTCGTGCTGGCCTGGATAGGTATTTAAATAAAGAAAACATAAATTTCAGTGCCATTACTGTCAGAGAGTTCAAGCCCGCATATGGTGCTCTCAATGTTCACCTGGTCGAGCTCGCTTGCGAAGGCAAAATTTCGTCCACGAAGCAAAAACCACTCATGACAACCCAAGATGTCAAAATTCTCTACGAAAAGAAGCAGCTTGTCCTACCCTCGAGCAGCAAGTTCAATCCTCAGCGGTTGCGAACAACTTCGTTTCAGGCGCCATTCAATGTCAAGTTAGTAAAGAAAGCGCTCTGAGGGAAATCCAACAAAAAACAATCGGTGGCGTTGTTTTCGACTGTAGGTTCAGCCTGGACTTCTTCACAAGTTGTTTTCGGCTAGTCAATTCCACAATCGTATTTTCAATATAAAGTACTGCTCCAATTGAACACGAGATAAAGGAACAGAACGACGAAGCGCCTGCTGCTTCGTTCACGGCGGCTTACGCATTTTACGTAAAGTGTTGCTTAACAATTTTTCACTTCGATCTTGTTCTTGAAAGGTAGTTAGATTCCCTGTAATCCACCACTCGTATCTTGCTTTTGCCTTTCACAGAATTAAAAAAGTTTCTTTTCCCATCAAATGTTGTACTTTTTCCCCAAACATATGCATTTGACTGAAGAGAAATCTGAATGTCAAAGAAGGGGAGATTTTGGAAGCCAATTGACAAACTCTGACGCGATTGACATATAACAGACTGGCAGATCCCACGTGTTGCGAAAAATATTTGAAGGATAATAAACACAATAGCCTCCGTTGGACTGTAAAAATATGCTCGGATATTATCTGTTCCTCAAAGCTCACAGTTTTCCTCGAGTTTCGCTCTCGGAAAACTGTTCGGTTCTCGGAATAGATAATGTCCGCGGACAAATATCTGAACATATCTGAGCAGATTTTGAGCGATATGATTATTAATAAAGACACAAGATATATTTTGAAATTATCAGCAAAAATTTAAATGGTGGTGCTCATGATCATTCCTAAGCAAACATAGAAATAGACTAGAAATCTTCACAACCATTCCTCCTTCGTGTGCCATTGGTCAAGGGCACGTTAACCCCATGGCGATAAGTACATTTTTGCACCTTTTGGATGCGCAAGGAATTAAAAATACCGACCAGGTGTTCTGGTTTTAACTTTCCGAAGGCGTTTGTGAGGCAGTTTTGTCATTATATTCTTCAAGTCCTTAATAACAAGATGCTTTATACAGCATTAACAGTGGTACGTGAACGTTGTTGTTAGATTCTAGAGAAAGGCGAAAAAGTGGCTTCATGATGGCAATGAGTGACATGATGTATTAGTACGACTGTATTGGGGGTCTGTATTTTTAGTTAAAAACGTAGGCCTAATGATAACTGGATAGACATGTGGAAGTTCCCTATCATAGCTGGATCCTTACGTCCTTACGGGGGGAGGAAGCTCCATAGAAGTGACATACTGCTAATTTTGACCTTATAAAGGAATCGTTGAGTACAACTGTTACAGTCTCCCGACGTAAAGAATGGGAGAGGTTGGGAGTCGGGGGGGGGGGGGGGGGGGAGGTCGTAAGAGCGGCGAGGAGGGAAAACGGGGTTGCGTCACCACCGTCATCTCTATTTCCCGCCAAAATTTCCTACAGTACGACTCACATTTGCTACAGTTGACTACAGTCCATTGTCAACTGAAATAAGGGAGGAGTGTAGGGGGAGCAATTTTTATAATAATGAGGGCCATAGTTTCACTTCCTGGACGGCACAGCTACGCTCCTTTGGCTGTAAAACCAGTTCTATATTTTGACACAACTACATTGACTAAACTTCACCGCAAAATTTTCTCTGGTATGTTTGAAATCGATGACAGTAATCTAATCAGGCCTATTTGCCCAAGACATCAAGATGCTTATGGCATGAGATTACGCTTCCAAAACCGATTCTGTGCTGTCCCACCAAGTTGGGCTGCTTAAATCAATTCAAGCAAACGAAGAGAGATCGGAGCATTACGTTTGTGCAATCTAGACTTATCCACAAGATGACCTCATTATTAGTGCCTGTCAGCTTTCGCAAGTACTCTAAGAATTCAGATTGCATAGCGTAGCACCATATATGAGAGGGGTGAATAGGTTCGCGGATCAACGGATTTGGCTCGAAAAGCTTTCGCAAGTACTCTAAGAATTCAGTTTGCATAGCGTAACACCATATATGAGGTCGGGGAAATAGGTTCGCGGATCAACGGATCTGCCTTGAAAAACTGCTCGGATTTCGGATTTTGAGGATATATTTTACGGATTGGCGGATTTTGAACGCTAAGCGGATCGCGGATTTCTTCAATTTCTCAGCGTGTATCGTGGATTTTGTTTGTTTTGAAGTGCGGATCGTGGGACCATTCCTGTCAGAAAAGGAAGGTAAGGAAATGCTCAGCTACACACGTGCATATGTGGAGCTGCAGTCAGGCAGAGAACAAATCGGCAGGAAACAACAATGGCATGACATGGAACTATGCCAGAGATAATCTAGCAGAGGCATCTGCATATCTCAGAGAGAGTGGAGGTGTCTGGAGAGGCTACAAGTACGGCAAGTAGAGTGGAGCGTTTTGATGAGATGCCAGATTGTGACAGAGAAGTTGGTCATGCTGACGATGCTGACAGCGAGGTAATTGAATACGACAGCAGCTCTGACGAGGACAAGCCGGAAACTGACGTTTCAGAACTCAATACAATAGAAGGTCCACGTTCTTGTTAGGAACAACGACTAGATTTGGGTGCCAAGTGCAAGTAAACAGTAGGCTAATTTCATGACAGGGTTTTATTTTTTTAAGGTCCTGTTATGTTAGTGAGTGTCCTGTGGTGCTCACGTCTCTAACAGTTCACCAAGAGAATAAAAACGGGCGGATTAGGATTTTTGTAAAAATATCTGCGAATTGGCGTATTTTTCTAAAAAAAAATTAGCACGGATCGGCGGAGTTGCTGACCCCCATTAACCCCCCTCATATATTCAGGCAACATGATCTTGTCGGATCGTGTTCTTTCTTTGACCCAATAAGGCCTAAGATACCATATTTTGTCGCTGATGGATGAGCTATCTTCTATCGTATGAAAACTGTCATACAACAGACATTTTTTGTGAACGATAAATTGAAAATTGGGTGTTATCCAGAATTTCCAGATGAACTAGACGAGTTTTTTTTGTAAACAGTGACATCGTTGTTAACTCTTTTCTTTTTAACTCTTTTGGTCACAACAGGCCCTGTTGTTCTGTTGCAGCGCTTTTCTCTGCAGCACGGATGATTTTCGGCGCAGCAGCTGCTTCCACAACATGAATTTCTACTCCTTTTTTATTTTATTTTATTTAAGTACCTCGCCTTATTTACAACACTAACATTGCTTACGATACTAACATTATTTACAAAGATAAATATTTAGGAATAGCGTGACACTACTAACTTTAAGCGCACTTCCTATGTAAGTACTAAGTCAAGTTTCTTATGCTTTAAGTACATATTTGCATCAAAAGAAACTTGTTTGCAAGATAATTAACCATGGCGTTATTGAGGCGATGAAGAAAAGGATGAAGAAACGTGGAGAATATTAGGGACGTTTGGAATAGCGCTATATTTAAAACGATAGATTCTAGGTGATATCGTGTAGAAATGACCATTGGTCAAGTAGAAAATTGTTTGTTTCTGCTTGTACTTGTATGCTATAAATTGTCCTCAGGTATTTGAGAAATCCTTGCAATAGAGGCGTGTGGTTTACGACAGACCCTGAAAACACTGTACTTTTAAACTATAAGGAAAAACTGGAAAAAATTAGAAACACTCTAAGCAACTGGAAATGCCGTAGATTAACCTTAAGTGGGAAGATCACAGACCTGAAAAGCCTAGTAGCTTCTCGAATTGTGTACGTCTTGGCACCCTTGTGCACAAACAAAAATATAATTAGCGAGATTAACAAGCTCTTTTACCTGTTTCTTTGGAACGGAAAGGGCGATAAAATAAAGCGAGATGTTATGATTAACAATTACCCTGAAGGTGGCCTCAAAATGATTGACTTGGATACAGGTAATCAAGGTAAATGGAAACTTTATTTCGACCTTGAACTGAAAAAGTTTAAGTCTACCCTACCTTTCACAAGCAACCTTAATAAGATAGACATAGCTAATATCTTCAGAACGCAAGACAGTTTCTTAAAGGAAATTCTCCTAATCTGGTCAGAAATCAATTTTGAATAGAGTATAACATCGGAGAGTCAGTTTACAGAACAACGCATATGGTACAACTCACTTACAAGGATCAACAACAGCCCTATTTTGCTCAAAGAATGGTATCGTAAAGGCATTACAAAAGTTAAGCACTTAAGAAACAGAGAAGGAAAATTTCTCACTCCAACAGAATTTTTAAACAAATACAACATTAAGGTCCAACCCTTGGTATACTGTGGAATAATTTCTGCTCTTAAAACGCTATGCAACACATGCAACCAAGGAGACCATACAAACGAGAGTAATGGATACGAAAGTTATTCGACAAAACTAATAAAAGCCCAAAAAGCAAGCAAATTGGTGTATTATAAACTAAATTCGATTTTGAGACGGCAATACGACTTTATATTGACGGCTAGTTGGGAGAAAATATCAACATGAAACAGGGCCCTGCATGAAAACAGTAATGAATAAACCTCACAACCAGAAGCAAGAATAAAAAGAGCAACCATACTAGTACACAAAAACGAAAACAGAGCACTGTTGTCGTAGCTTAGATGCCGTGGAGGTTTAGAAATTTGAAAGAAATCAAGTGACAGTGACAGTTTTTGAGCCAATCAGAAACCGTCATTTTGAGACGACTATATCGCAAAATAACGACGTCTCAGCGCAATGGGAAGATCCCCCAGGATCGCGATAAGGCAAATTAATTACAAAGAAAAATTCCGCCCCTACTACAAGCCCGCAAAAATGGATCCAAGACTGCAACTTAGGTCAAAACAAAATAAAGTGGGCGCGACCTATCAACTGGCTCATAATATCACAAAAAGCACAAAACTCAGAGAATTTCAATTTAAACTCTTGCACAAAAGAATGCCAACAAATGCTTTCTTAACTAAGATAATAATAATAACTGCTCCTTTTGTAAAAAAAAAAAATAAATAAAAAACCAGAAAAACTCATACACCTTTTCTGGTCCTGTACCAAAATGGCACTTCTGGGAGAGCATCATAGCGCGATTAAAACTATGTCAACTTATTCCTAATAGCTACTCTGCAGACATTACTGTTTCACTAGGCCTGAGATCAGACTCCTCTAAACTTCAATGCACGATCAATTATTGTCTCCTTATCGCCAGGCACTATATCTGGCTCTGCAAAACAAAAGGATCTATACCTCTATTGAATTTCTACTCCTACAACAGGCTCCTCCATTGCAGCAAAAGGTGCCTGATTTGCAACACCAATTACCACAAAGTATTGGATATCCCGAAGCACAGCACTTGTCGCTTATGCACAGTGGTTTGGATCTGGGGCAACATCTACTGGCTGGATTTCCTGGTGAACAGCATATTTGGTCTCCCAAACATTTGTAGTAAGTACAGGACCAAAAGTTGCACTTCTTGGCGCACAGCTGACCTTCATTTCGTGCGCTTCCTTGTGAGTTGGATCTGGGCCCTTTCTGTTTGTTAACGGTAGGACCGACCTGCTTTTGTCCCTTGTTTTTTATCTGCATCATGGTAACATCTTCAACTTCCTCGTGACCCGAAACAAGCTGACCTTAAGGGACAATAAAACAAAATAATGCAGGTTATCTTCGTAACTTAATTTTTGCTACTGAGTTCGTTGGCACGGCCATGCACTACGACATATAACAGCCCTAGGGATACTTTTGCACTTAAAGTGCTGGACAATAAAATAAATACAATACAAATATGTGTATTCCTCTACGAAAGACAGACGTTATCGCTAGGAGCCCTGTAAAATGAACTGTCTTAAGAAGGCAGAGACAACTTAATTTAGTTTATAATAAAATTTCGATATAACGCGCGCGCTGATTGGTTGAAACAGCGTGCTTTATCAGAGTACAGATGCACGGAGCAATGGTGTCACGCCATCACCCCATTTGTGAAATTCCTGGACTTCTCTCTCGGTTTTATTTATTTATTATTATTATTATTATTATTATAATTTTTCGATCCAGACGTCTTTTATAACCTAGAAAACGTAAACGAGCTGGACATAGACCATCCTGTGCGCACACAAGGTAAAAAAACAGTACAAATAACACGGTGATTGAAAGTGAATTTTCCGAAGAAGTCAGCGACTAAAACACAGAGCCAAGTAGAAATATAAACAAACCGAGATTTGCAAACATGTCAACCGACGAAATGGTCGAAATTACATCGAAGGCAGAGACGATAAACACCAAAGATAGCATTAAATGGACAGCTCAAGTTTTAGAACGAAAGATGTAAAAATGTCACAAGCTTAAACAAGTGTTAAAAGGTCCCGTAAACGCTCGTTAGCTATATTCTCGTACAAAAAGATCAAACAAAAAATTGAGAGAACTGAAAATTTAATTAACTAACGAATACACAAATATATAAGCTTACAAGATCCTTACATTTTTGGTGCAAGTTCTATCACGCCGCATCATGGCCACCTCCGCTAACCGCAGTGAAGCAAGCCTCGGAAATTACAACGCTCGCCCTTCGAGTGAACAACTTACAGCTTGTTCAGATATCCTCTCTGGAGCATTGAGTGGGAAGCCACAGCAGTCACAGCAGCCCTTTTCCTAACGGTGTCAACGGTTCGAGCACTCCTCCTCTTGCTCCCGTGAATTCGACTGTTGTTCATTCACAAAACACACCGCAGCGGTTGGTTTACCCGGCCACAAGCTTTAAAACAGTTTGTTTTCGAATTGCCATGTTGATGACGTCCAGATTTTCACGAGCCACAAATCCGCCTGATTTCAATGAACATTTTACTTTTCCATCCTGATTTTTGAAAGGGAAAACTGAAGAAGCACTGACGCTATTGGCGTTACCGGCATTCGATCTGAGCAAAGTTTGTAAACTTTGATGCCTTAATATTTAGGCAATAAATGCAAGGAAATGGTGGTTTGTTTCAGTAATATTTCGATATAATTCTACATCAACGTCAGGCTAGGTGACAATGCGGTAGCTAAAGTTTAAATACTAAAAGGGTGGTAAATTAGCATCAATAGGCACGTGAGAATGAAATAAGTACAAAACAAAAAGAGAAAAAAACTCCCATGAGAATAAGCAGAGTTCTCTGCTGGCCTTCAAGCCATTGTTCAAGGATGGCGATGAACGTTTTATGTGATAGGCTTCTTGGTATAGAAGGAGGTTCCAATTGTCGTCACTGTCAATTATCTTTGTGTTGCTACGCACGGTTTCGGTGAAAAATTCTTTGTTGATCGTAGAAGGTGGGCCGGTCTTATTGGAGAAAATGTCTGGTAAATTATACAGGCCTTGAATGTGTTGGTTATTATCACACTGTCGAAGATGTTTGTATATAGCACTTTCTTTATCCGTGAGGGCGTGTTCTTGTGTGCGAGTAAATAGAGTTCTGTTCGTTTTGCCGATGTAAGAGCAATTGCAGCCGGGACAAGTGAATTCGTAAACAACATCTGATTTGCATAATGGTGGTGTTTTGTCTTTAGTACTCGTGAAGAAGCATAATTTTGTGGTCTTCTGTTTTATTCGAATGTCCACATTCGGGTCGACGAGACTTCTGCGCAGTTTATGCTTAAGTTTCTTAGTAAGCTGTGCTGTTAGGTCACCAACGAATGGGATGGTAAGCCATATAGTAGTTGAATCCTGGCTTGTTTGGGAGGTGACATTGGTGCAATGATCAGGAGCCCTATTTTGTGCCATAGTAGTAAAGCGTTTAATTAGCGATTTTGCAATACGCCCTTTTAGTATTTAAAGTTTAGCTACCGCATTGTCACCTAGTCTGACGATGATATAGAATTATATCGAAATATTACTGAAACAAACCACCGTTTCCTTGCATTTATTGCCTAAATATTAGTCTAAATGCACTTATTCGGTTTAACTTTCGTTCTATTTCTCCTGAAATTTTCAGCCGGTAATGGTTTTTGATGCCTTGTTTTGACATGTCTGACAGCTTTCGTGTTGTTCAACCAATCAAATCATTTGAAACATGCCAACAAGGATTGTGATTGGCTTATTTTAGCGTGCTTTATCAGAGTACAGATGCACGCTGACGCCAGATCTGTTCGGAAAATGAAGTTGGTTTTGAAAATGAGGGTGAATGCAGGGGGAAATAAAAGAATTCTTTATCATAAAACAAATAAAGGAGCCTCGGCTGTGCTCTGTTCTGTTGTAAAGCACTTAGGAAGCGGCTAGAGCACTCAAGAAGTAGGGAGAAACACTCGACTACGTCTAGTGTTTCCCCCTACACTTCTTTCGTGCTCTAGCCGCTTCCTAAATGCTTTACAACAGAACAGAGCACAATCGAGGCTTCTTTATTTGTTAAGTAAAACAAATGCAATTCAACAGCATCTAGCAATTCGTATCTCTCAAAATCAATGTATTTATCAACTGTGCTTTTCTTAGACCAGCTCTGTGCATTTCTGTAAAATGTTTTGTTGTAAGAGAATTTTGGTTAACATCAATGTTTGTTGGACACGAAATACATCAAATTCGTACATTCGAACTGCGGATGGAAGAATCAATAAATGGGAGGGTGATCGCAGGAAAAGAAGAGCTTAACGAAAATTTCTTTTTGTAGCTGCTTACGTTGCTTACATACCTGCGATAATTTCTCATTTAATCATCACTCTAATGTCTAGCCTTTGGTTTATCGTGCTCTTAGAAGGGGCATATTATGTTGCCAGCACCGCTACCAGTTTTGTCGAATTATGCCTAAATCGTGCCAAGGTTCCCAAAATATTTTCCTAGATTACAAAATTATGCTCAGAAAAAAATATTCCTTTGTATATATAATAGAAGATATTATATTGGCTTGGCCTGGTAGCGCGTTAACTGTACGTAAGGAAAGAAAAAGAGTTCTAAAACGTTGCTCGGACAGTAAAAAAGGTTCAGGATTTTATTTCAAGAAATTGAAGACATTAAGATCTTTAAATCAATCGGAATATAATGATGTAAATGAAGGGTTGCGGAATGTGCTGTTTTCCAATTAGAAAATGGGAAGCCTACAAAGAAGGATCGGTTTAAACGAAGTATTCAGTTTGTTACAATTACAGGTGATCAAGTGGCCGCCTGAAGGCTTATAGGGATAAACTGTGCCGGAGGTCTTGCAGTGCCTGAGACCACACTTCTAAGGCCTGTACCCAGCACCGGGGGCACCCTTTTTTCTCCTTCACTGACCGACGTAGGCCAGCTAATAACTTGTTTATTCTATCTACACTGAGCTGGATAGCATTTTCTGTCGTTTTGAAAAATACTTCAAACTGATGTGAACAGAAGTGTGACCCAAAACTAGAAAAAACTCGTTCGCGTCTTTGCACTAGAATCCAATTCTCGCTCCTCGCTGTTGACTTTCGTTTCGGTTCAACTCTCCGTTCACACTACTCAAGAGTGTGTCACGAAAACCTATCTGATTTATGACTATTCGCCTTCAAGACCGAAGCAACCGCCGCGCAGCATCGCTCTGACACACAAATTGATCCGAAATCGGCGTTTTGTGTGTGAAAGAAAGACTTATCTTATATTTTTTGGAGCCGGCACAATAGTTAGCTGGTATAGTGGAGATATTAGTTTTTAAGAGGATCGAGGCCAATCGCTTTTCGAACGGTCTACGTGCGCTACGTTGAACTGTTACTCTCTAATTAAATATAAGCTTAGAGAAAAAGGATTGACAAGCGAAAATAATAATAATAATAATAATAATAATAATAATAATAATAATAAAACTAATAATAATAATACTTAGGGCTTTTTATGGACACTGGTTTAGCCGTCATTAGTGTGATTCGATTACATGATCTTAATATCTCTGCATAATGGAATTCTTTATTTTATAGAATTTTGAACTTTTATTATTAATTATATCTATTTCCTCTTCTTTTATGTAAGGCTAAGTTACTTAGGATTTTAATTGAGGTTTTGTAATAAAGATTTTATTATTATTATATTGTATTATTTATTTATATTGTATAATAATATTTATTTATATTATATTAAATTTATATTTATTTATTCATATTATTATTTATTTATGTTTATAATATTATATAATGATAATAATAATAATAATAATAATAATAATAATAATATAATAGTAATAATAATAATAATAATCATAATAATCATAATAATAATCATAATGATAATAATAATCATAATAATAATAATTCTACTTCCATTCTGTGCTTGCCTAGAAAGAAGGGAGGCAGGGGACTGCGTTCCGTAGAGCAGGAATACCAGGTGACCAGAGTCAAGGCAGCTGTGAGAGCTTTACAGAAATGACGATCAAGCGATGAAGATGATGCGCAATTTCGAGGAAAGAGCAGAAGAGTTAGGTCATCAGTCCTTGGTGAAAGATGCAGAAAAGTGCGCTGAAGAAGTTTCGTATTCAGTTGAAGTTAAAAGATCCAGAGCCGACTTCTTTATCAGCCGAGAGAGGGGATGTCATACCCGAGAAGACGCTGAAAGTGGAGTTGAGGGCAGATCTTGAGGGCAAGTTGCAGAAGGAGGTGCATAGCCAGAATTGAAAGGGGAAGTTTTGCCTATTCATTTTTTGTCTATTTATTAAATGTACTATAAATTTTATTTTTTGTTTTCACTTGATAGTCAGCGGGCTATACATACGCGCCCTGTCATACTATTTTATTTGTAAATAGCATTTGGACTGTCTTTTTTTTTTTACTGCTATAATAATTGATTACTTCTTGAGCGCTACAAACACTGATCAGTAGCGCTCTACAATCAATGTCTCCAAATCTTTACGCTTAGTTGAAAATTTAAGTATTAATCTACTAAAAGCTAAATCCAAAGACGTTTACTGGCTAATTATTGATGGGAAGTATAACGATGAGCAAACAGGGCCAAAGCGGTGGAATAAAACTATTCCAATGGAGAAAACAAACTGGAAAAAGATTTTTAAATTGGTTCCAAAGACGTGTAGAGAAAATAGATTAAGAGAATCTAACTTCAAATTCATTCATTGAATTGTCGTGACTAAAACAGAGCTCTTTATATTTGATATTAAATCAGATAGTAATTGCATATACTGCGGAGAACCAGACTCTATAGACCACACCTTTGTAGAGTGCCAATGTACAAAGTCTTTTACTCAGGATGTGCTATATTGGTTTAATTTAGAGAATAATTGTAATTTTAATTTAAACTGAAGATTTTCTTTTTGGTCTTTCTCCTGTGTCGAGTGCTCCAACAAAGAAATTAAATCATACTCTCCTCTTCTTACGTTATTACATTTATAAAAAAAAAGCTCCAGAATGACTCACCACCTCTACGGCTCCCAGTATTTATAAAAAAATATGTAAATTTAAAATTGAAAAGATTGTTTAAGACATATATAATGTAAGCTCCTCTTCTTATAATATTATAATACTTATTAAACAGGGTTGTAAAGTGTCGTCAGTATTGTACGTTTAAGGCTTTAAATGTTGTATGTGTTTGAAATAAAGGTTTATTGAAAAAAAAATCAATGTCTCCAAATATTAAAATATCGACAAATTCAAATATAAATATAAAAAGACTTAAAATTTATCCTGGGATAATAAATGAAAAGATAAAAAACAAGCTGTGATATTTCATAACAAGTAGAATCGAAATAGACTGAGCATCGATCCATGTAAAATCCACACAAACATACAAATAGATGTTCTGCGTAAGCTTTCATTTAATGAAAATGAAACCATATGTAAATTTACATTCGCTTTTAATGAAAGAACTGTCAGTGAAATATGATCAGACATGTTACTTTGTGGCTTTATTTCTTATTGTTTAAAGTATTTCTGCCGGTTTATACAACAAATTAATGCTAAAATTAGAAATATATGCGAGAAGAACTTACAAGTCAGTAGATTATCGCAACGATATAAAGTGTTGCAAGGTGTTTGATTGACTATTTATGCCACGAGTAAAATTTTCTGAAATGAAGCAAAATGGGATGAGACCCGAAAATAACACTTCAATTGCAAGCGAAATAACGACCATCGACCGACAAAGAGCTTAAAATACTCCTCGGCAGTTAACACTATTTCGTTAAAAACGGCTTGTCAACACTGCAAGAAAAAAAAACAAAACAAAACAATATCTTGCAAAACAGCGAACCGGTAAAGCTTTTTCAACAAAATTACGCAAATATTCACCTCTACCCAGGCCTTTTATTTCATTTCTGCATTTTACAACGTCTAGTAAACGAAAAGTTACATTTAAGAGGAAAAAAAACAACGTTTTGTCGCGCCGGATCGGATTAAAATGATTTGATTTCAAGATTTTACGAGGATTCTAGTTGCCATGACTGTGGTAAGAAGATAGAAAAATTCTGCCCGCTCCCGGAGCCAATCGAGCTGTAATTTTTTTTAGGATACCGCCCGCTCACCAGCAGAGAAATAAATAAAATAAATATGAACTGTACTTAAGCGTTACCTCCACGGAGTTAACCGATTTGAACTCTTACGAACGGACCCTTTTTGGGGTGGACTCACATCAAAGAGGTGGATAGAATTTTAACTAAGCACTAGCATTTTGAGGTGGGGATACCATTTTGACTCCAAATTTACATTTTACGAGTTTTTTTTTTTTAACAGCTTTATTGACCATCACACATGTCAAATACCTACTGCTCTGCAATTGGCCATCCAAGGGATGGTTTGTTTCCCTCTGACCATTATGATGTTGAATTTGAGATTATACTAAAGTTTAAACGAGCAAAGAGGGTGACTCGCCAGTTCTATGACTTCAAGAATGGTAACTTTGATGACTTACGGGATTCTCTCACCCGTCTCCCGTTTGATGTTGCTACCTTGGCCGACGTGAACGAAAAGTGGTCGAACTGGAAGGATCTGTTTTTAACTGCTGTAAAAGAACATATCCCTATCAAAACAGTTGGCGACAAAAATTCTCCGCCTTGGATTGACGGTGAAGTACGACATCTCATCCGTAAAAAATATGCAGCTTTAAAGATATTTCGCTTGAACAAATTGCCAGAACGGAAGCTCAGGCTGAAGCTCTGTAAACTAAGTCAAAACATCAAATACCTAGTACGGTCAAAACACAGGCAATACTTAGCCAAAATCGAAGCCTCTTTTAAAGACAACCCGAAAGAGTTCTGGAGCTACTACAAAGTGTTCATGGGCGGACGCTCATGCACTAACTCAGCGATTTGTTACGATGGTGAAGTGGCTACAAAACCGGCGCAGAAAGCGGAACTCTTAAATAAATATTTCTGTTCTGTTTTTCTATCGGCTACTCCGGATGTAAACATAGATCCAACGAACAATTCACCTAGAACAGATATGGAAATTTCTCAAATACAGGTGTCAGTTGATGATGTGACGAACCACCCGAATGGGCTTGACACCTCAAAAGCTTCGGTGGACCCGACGGCATTTCAGCGCGCCTACTAAAAGAATGTAGCCAACAAATTGCTCCGAGTCTATGTGGGATCTTTAATCAGTCTCTCAGTCGCGGTCAAATTCCTACAGAGTGGAAATCCGCGGACATAACTCCCATTCACAAGAAAGAGTCAAAAGGGCCTGCCGAAAACTACCGACCCATATCACTTCTTCCGATTGTCAGCAAAGTCCTGGAACGCTGCGTTTTTAATTGCCTGTATGATCATGTTAATAGCTTAATTACTCCTTTACAACACGGGTTCCTAAGGAATCGCTCATGTGTCACCCAGCTACTATCCGTTCTTCATACCATCGGCCGAAACCTGGATAAAAACATCCAGACGGACGTAAATGACCTTGACTTCGCCAAAGCGTTTGACACTGTAGATCATAACGTCCTTCGTTCTAAGTTACGAGCCTACGGGGTGTCAGGTCAGCTTCTAAGCTGGTTCGAGGGAATGGTGAAAAGGAACATTGCTCCAATAAAAGCTTAAGCACTGTTCAAACACAACAAAAATCCTTAAACACAAAAAAATCCTTAAGCACAGTGCGGTACTTATTTTAAAGGGTACAAAAACGTCCGTTCTTGGACACAAAAGCAAGCTGGATCAGATGGGATTGATAGTCACCAGATTATTAAAATAAAGGATTCAACCTCTGAAATACCATATTTTCCTAAATCGCAATGGCCTCAAAAATCAACGAAGTAACTGCGTAACTGAAAGATTCTTTTTGAACCGTTCGGAGAACACACCAAATAACAAAATATCAGCTGCTCTAGCTTTTACCAAATATATTTATTGAAAAAACAAATCCTGCTGTCACTGGAGTACGTATCTTTGATACTTCTTAAATTCAGGACCAATTTTACGTGAACTGCTAGGATGCTTGTAAAGGTTTTTATCGTTCTTTTATTTTCAGTACTGTTATCTGTTTTGGGACAGATATTTAAACAGAGGTACAACCGTGACTTTGTGACTTGTACCGGTATGGTTATTTACATTTGTAGTAAGTAAAAAATTCGAATTACAAGCTTAGCTGTTAAATAGAAGAAAGACCCTGGCAGTTATATTTAATCTATTTCGTCTTTCACCCGCAGTTCAAATACATATTTCATGCATTCAAATTGATTTGAGGATAGTTCTGCTGAGAAAAAAAAATCGTAAAACAAGAAACGTTCTTATCCAGATTACTGTATTAGATTACATGGATTTGTATTGGGTTAGAAACATTTTCACTGAAAAAGATAAAACTTTAATGGAATAGGCATATCTTGATATATAGATATACTTTTGTCGCGAATGGATTTTTAACAGTGAAAAACGAAAGACTTACCTTGGTCAGCAGATAGGCTCAGTAAAACGCTTACTGCGGCAAGCAGGACGAACATCAGTTTGGGAATCATCTTTCGAGCGTGGACGATGAATAAAAAAGATATATTTGAAAAATTCACAATTCAGCAAGCCACTTAAATACTGTGCCTTGTTAATCGTAATTTATGCCACGCTTCATGCACCTGCATTGTTGTCTAAATAGAGATGAGAATCGCTTGGCATTTTTCAATAACTAATTTTACAACATGCTCGCGGGCAGGCTGTTTAAACTAGAATCAACACGCTGTTCAAAGCTTCATTTTAAACTCATTTTATACAGAAAATCTCTGTGTTTTCAGGTTTCAAAGTCACAGAGTGGTGCTCAGGACGTGGCTTTGTTGAGTGCCGGGATATGACATCGTTTAAGTGTTTCATGCAAACTCTGCTAACAAAATAAATACATGACTGTTGTAATTTGAACATGTCAGTGGACAAGCAGTCGTTCATGGTTCATGGTACACGGTTTTACAAAAATACAGTGCGTGCTACAAACGTACGTTGATCCGCCCCTCTATGTCCGCCATTGTCAGGAAATGCCACACTCAACCTGTGTGGCAACCATCGGTTTTTTATTTATTTATTTATTTATTTTTTTTTTGGAGGGAAGTTGCTTCGCCCTGTGTTTAATTTTGAAGACGATAAAATACAAAGTCAATTTTTGTGGCCAACAGCGGGGGAAAGAGCACGGCGACTTAACGGCGGGAGAAACAAATCGACTGGCACATCATCAGAATCTTGAAGTGAAATCGTTTAAGTGAAGCGTTATGCTTACTTAACGTTGTAAAACGAGCGAAAAAAATCGGCAATGGAAGAGTCTCTTGGCCGAGACAAAACGCCGCGTCAGACTAGCCACGAACAATTCACAAGTATTTGACTATTTTTCAATTCTTTAATGGAATAAAAGGACTAGTTATTCTCAGAATAGGAAAGGATATTCATCTGATATTGTTGACAAAACTTTGCTGGTTATTTGCTGAGTTTGCAAATGTTGATTTCTTGCAGTGTTAACACGCATTTTAACTAAGCTTTAGCTAAATACTGCTAAACTTCACAGCATTCTTTTGAGCTCACTTTTTCAATCCATGTGCATTACTTCCCTTGGAATTTTATTTTCTAATCTCGTCTCAATTTTGCCTTTCAGCAGCTACAGGAAAAAGCAAGACCACTAGCGGTGGAAGAAACGAATGGACTCTTTTCAGAGGCGACGCATCATAACAGCGGCCGATTCTTGAAGAGAAATTATTTAACTCTGATCCGGAACGACGAAACGTACGTTGATTTTCCCCTTTCAGTGAAACTTTTCAATCACGTAACGTTGTAAAACGAACGAAAAAATCAGCAATCGAATAAAAGGACTGGTTATTCTCCATGGAGGCAAGTATAGTGATGTGATTTTGTGCACAAAACTGTACTGTTTTGTAAGATATTGTTTTTCTTGCAGTGGTGACACTGCATTTTGTTTAACTTAAGCTTAATACTGCTAACTTCAGAGCTGCCTTTTGACTTAATTTTTTGGGTTCATGTTCGTTATTTCCCTCGAAGTTTTGTTCTTTAATCTCATCCCATTTTCCTTTATTTAAGAAAATTTGATTCTTAGCTAAAATACTAAATCAAACAAATGCCTCACAGCAACACTCTCGCTGGCATAAACTACTGACAAGTTTTTCTCGCATATATTCCTAATTTTAGCATTTATTTGTGACAATTTTGACAGAGAACAAACACAAATACTTAAAACAATAGGACATAACAGCAAAGATTAAGACGTGTGAGCTTTTTTCAGTGAAAGTCTTTTCAAAGAGCGTTAAAAGCGAAATGTAAAGTGTGAGTCTATTTTCATCGAAACAAAACTTACGCAAAACATTTATTCGCTTACGGTTTGTGCGATGTTTTCGAAGACCCCTGTTTAGTTTATATCTTTTCTAATAGCTATGAATTATTACAGCCTGTTTTTTTTTTCCCAAGATATATTAGAAGTCTGTTTCATGGTTAGCGTAGCCTTTTTCGCTGAGGTTTACGTAAGGCTTTCTTGATAAGCAAAATTTACTAGACAGTTACAGAGCTACGAAGCGCGCATTCTGTTCACAAACCGGTTCGCCTGGATCACCTCAAAAAATGAAAAGTATTCATAACAACATGAAATACAAATAATATATATATTTAGCCAAGCCTAAAAGCGGAGCTCCACAATAGAAGTCTGCTTATTGTATGAACGTAATAACCTTATGAGTTCCTCATCAATTTTGCAGCTATATAGTACATTTTTTAATGCATATGCAGCTAACTGCTCATCAACAATAACAATGTAAAACAGAGGGCAAAATTACTGAATGCTGATTTGTTGTAACAGAGGGCAGTTTTTCGTAATTTTCCTTTCACCGAGGGCAAAATTACTTACTCCTGATTGGTCAAGCGGCGAAAATACTCGCTCCTGATTGGCTGAGCACGACAGTTTTACATTTTGTTGGTTTCTGCATTTTGTGTCCAAAAAAAAAAAAAAAACCAGTTCTTTGAGGTTCTTTCGAAGTTCGACTCTTTAAGCCGGGTTCTTTGTACCAAAAATAGATGGAAATCAAGTGCTGCAGCTCGGAGGGAAATTCCTAAAGGTTAATTTTGGTGTTTCTCACAAGAAACAGCAAAAGATTATTTGTGTCAAAAACTAAAGACTTGGATCGGATTGATTTTATTTTGTTTGGTTGAGAAACTGAAATCAGTCATGGCGTCCAAGTGCTGTCAACGAACGATAACCGAGCATGAAAGTGTCCTTTTGATGGGAGGAAGGAGCAGGAAGAAATTACTCCGCAAGTTCCTTCTTTGGATCCATCGTTTGCTATTTTATTATCGCTCTATGTTCGTGTGATTTCCAAGGGGTAGGAAGCTTCACAGCGCAGGTGAACAATTAATTGATGCCTAACATTTGATTTATCGTTGTTAGTTTGCTTCTGGATTAAACTTGTATTCTATCTTAATTACATGTGTTTAATGAGAACTGTTCTCGTCGGTTTTGTTTGTTTTGTACCCTACGAAAAAATTAAATAATTTGTTCATTGGTTTGCTTGCGCCTTCGATGAGTGTCAGTTACTGACTGTTTTACGAAGTTCCTTGATAGTTTTAGCAACATTTTGCCCTCTGTGTTATTAAAGCGGAATTCAGTAAATGGCTCAAAATGATATTTTCTGTTTTTATTATTGTTTTTAGTTTTTAAGATGATCGAGGCAAAACGGATTGTGAACAGCCAACGCGCACTACCGGCACTGTCACTGCCTAGTAAATTTTGCTTATCAAGAAGGCCGTACGCTATAAACCTCAGAGAAAATGGATATACTAACCAAAAAACACACTTCAAATATATCTTTGAGTAATAAATGAAAAAAGTACTGTGATAATTCATAGCAATAAGTACAGAAATAAACTAAACAACGATCTTTGAAAAATTCACAAAAAACAAGCGAATGCATTAATGTTTTGCGTAAACTTTGTTTTGATGAAAATGAAATCACACTTTAATTTTACATTCGCTTTTAACGTCCTTTGAAAAGACTTTCAGTGAAAATTACTCACACATCTTAATCTTTGCGGTTATATCCTACTGTTTTAAGTATTTTTGTTTGTTCTCTGTCAAGATTGTCAGAAATATATGCGAGAAAAACTTGTCAGTAGTTTATGCCAACGAGACAATGTTGGGAGACGTTTGTTTGACTGACTATTTTGGCTCAGGATCAATTTTTTTTAAATGAAGCAAAATGGAATGAGATTAGAAAATAAAACTCCAAGGGAAATAACGAACATGGACCGGAAAATGAGCTCAAAAGGCTGCTCTGAGGTTAAACAAGTTGCAGTGTCAACACTACAAGAAAAAAATATCTTGCAAAAACAGCAAAGTTTTGTCAACAAAATCACATCAATATACTCGCCTCTTTGGAGAATAACCAGTCCTTTTATTCGATTGCTGATTTTTTCGTTCGTTTACAACGTTGAGTTTCACTTCAAGAGGAAAAATCCATCGAATCTTAATTTCATGTCATCGCGCCGGATTAGACACTAATTAGAGTAAAATAATTTATCTTCAAGATTCGGCCGCTGTTTATGAAGTGCCGCCTCTAAAAGCTGCTAAAAGAATCGATTTGTTTCTCCCGCAGCGATCCGCCTTGCTCTTTCTCCCGCTTTTGACGGCAAAATTGGACGAGATCAGCAAATAAAACTCCAAGGAAAATAATTAACATGAACCGAAAAAATGAGCTCAAAATACTGTTCTGAAGTTAGCAGTATTAGCTTAAGCTTAAGTTAAACGGCGTGTCAAAACTGCAAGAAAACAATATCTTGCAAACCAGCAAACTAGCAAAGTTTTGTCAACAAAATTGCATGAATGTACTCGCCTCTTCTGAGAGTAACCAGTCCCTTTATTCCATTGCTGATTTTTCCGTTCGTTTTACAACGTTAAGTGAAGGAAAAGTTTCACTTCAAGAGGAAAAATCCAACGTTTCGTGGCGCCGGATCGGAGTAAAATGATTTCACTTCCAGATTCTGATGATGTGCCAGTCGATTTGTTTCTCCCGCCGCTAGTTGCCTTGCTCTTTCTCCTGCTATTGGTCACGTATAAAAATTGACTTTGTATCTTGTCGTCTTCAAAATTATTTTTTTTGTTTTGTTTTTTTCTCAAACGCAGTTGGCGATGCAACTTCCCGCCAAACAAACGCGGGCGGCAGCGCAGTTGGCCATACATTTTCCCGCCGAAAAACAACCTGGGTTACAGCACATACGCTCATTTATGTAAGCCAATGTGAAATGAGACACTAAAACCCTGTGCCGCAACACAAGGTTTTTTCGGCACCCTTTCCTGTTCTTTCTCTCTTTGTTCGTCACTCATGTTTCGCCTGTTTGCTACCGCTCTCAATCGCTCTCTTTGACGTGGAACTTCGCTTCTCCGTCGCCTGTTTTCTCGATCTCTTTCTATCTCCCTTTCTTTGCTTTACATGTTTGTAGACTTATTCATAAATTGAGTTTGTGTTTTGTCGTACACGTCGTCTTCAAAAAAATTTTTTTTTCTCGAACGCAGTTGGCGATGCAATTTCCTGCCAAACAAACCCGGCCGGCAGCGCAGTTGGCCATGCATTTTCCCGCCGAAAAAAACCTGATTTGCAGCACAAGGTTTGAGTGTCTCATTTCAAATTGCTTACATGGAGGAGCGTACGTACGTACGTTGTACGGTCGGTCGGACGGAAGTGACGTCATAACCAAACCAAAATTTCTCGCACTGATGGGTTTACCAAAATCTCTTAGCTATGGGGCTCCGCTCGCGCGCGTCTTGCGGCGCGCGCGGGAGCTCCGCTATTATTTGGAGTCCACTGAACAAAACGCCATGCAATTATCACGTTGAGCGTGAAGAAAAGTATCGCTACACTTTAAAGTAGGTAAAGGTCTTAAAATCTCCCAGCGAAGCGAATATCTGGAGACGCGCTTGTTAATGTTTCAATTCGCGAGTCCGTGAATCGCGCTTCATGAGCTTCCTTTTTTTATTTGCGCCTGAACGTTATCAGATCACTTGTGTTCGGGTGCGTAAAAGTTACAGGTCTCGGCAAGCGGAAACAAAACAAAAAAGCAAGTCTAAAATAACGCTAAGAATCATGTCCTATGTCTCGATCTTTTCTCATGTCTCCCGTCGCTATAAGATAACTAGTAAAGGGAAATCCGCCGCTTTTGCCTGTAGCGTTTTCACAAAGACTTACCGTATTACAGTAATTTCCAAAGCGTTAAACGGAGTCAGCTCTTTTAAACGTTTTCTTTCAAGCGTCAAACGGACACTTGTTTCCTATTTGCAGCATTAACAATTTGGGACGTTTATCCAAGAGCGAATTTTCACCCAAAGTTTCGCTAAGCATTTTCGAAACTTCGCTATTCTCAACAATATTTTGCTCGAATAGATTTATCTGCCGGCTTTTCGACTGAAGAGCAGCAAGAATTTTCGTTTTGACTGAGACAATACATGCGGTTATGGTAGTTCCCCGATAATTCCGTGGCGCTGATAATTTTACCCTCCTCAGCCGCTTCTGCTTCGATTCGGCCCAACAGCTTTGCTTGACGAGGTCGGCTTCAGTCCCCATTTTGTTTTTCCCATAATCATTGCAGATTACAAAATCGACGTGCGCGTACAACAAACACCGCAGATATCCAACAAAATGGTGAAGTTGATTACTCTGGAACGCGAGTACGTGCAAAACTGCGAGAAAATTTTCACAGGAGGTGACCGGAAGAAAAAGTAGCTTGCAAAATCATTGGCTAATTTTTCATAAAGGTGTTAGGGGGCAGTACTTGTTTGTGTAGCGAGAATTTTTTTTCAAGCGTTGTTTTCTCAAATTTTAATTTTCGCTTGCAGGGGACACTTTCAAGAGTTACAACTCAACAACGATTTGGCCGATTTCAGTCAAATTTGGCCAGATGCTAGAAAAATATATAACCAACAAAAACTTGTCGGGGAATTCGATAATTCTAAAAATTCTTTCCTTGAAAGCCATTTCCGTGCGTTCACTCCGCATGGTATTCTCGCAGTTTTGAAAATGTTTTGTAACCTTTGAACGAAATCGAATTAAGAAAAACCCCGACACCTTTTTTAAGCTTTTGGGATCCTGACCTGGAGAAATAAAACAAAATTCCAAAATATAAAAATCGCGTTAAGTTGGAACTCTTAAACGATGACCTGGACCTTCAAGTTCCGACTTTACGGAAAACCTGGGAATTTATTGTTTTGGAATGACAATGAAATATTTGAATACCCAGTTCTATAAGCTTTAATTTGATATGGGTTTTGGGTATCTGTGATGTAACTGAGGGGCGCTCATATCCGTTTAACTGAAGCCACCCCTGAAGGTACACGGTAACCTTAAGCTAGATCTTACAAGTTTTAATAAAACTGGCAACATGAAACCAAAAACAAAGAGAAAGTCAGGTGTAGTGTTTTTTTGTTGTTGTTGTTGTTGTTGTTGTTCATCGCGCAACTTAATGACCACAAAATTCACATTTCCGGAGTAAATGGCTGATAAATAGCAATGAAACAACGCACCCCTACGAAAAATATTGAGAGAGAGAGAGAGAGAGAGAGGGGGGGGTATAAGATTTTACAAAACAGCATCACTGCTTACTGATGAAGATCAGTACGTCCTTTTGCCAATTCATTCCACCCTCGTATGAAACCAAAAATATAATGCATTGAAAGCATCTGTTTGTTCGTCGTACTACGTCATGGGCACTTTACGGGAGTGAGCGATGGTTAAAATGCTTAAAGGCTGGACTCGGTACTAGTACATGCTCTAGCTTTGAAAACTGCAAAATTAAAAAAAAACCGCTTAATTTAAGGAATTTAGTCTTTCCTTCCTTGCATCATCTTTGGTAAACTCTAGTATGAATTAAATACTGGTTGAAGGCTAGCACTATTCTTAGATACTAACAGCTTTTTGGGCCTTAATTGTTTTCTTACTTTTCTTACTAATGCTAGTCTGTTCACCAAAACTTGAAAAAAAATAACTCAACTAAACAGCTTGTGCAAGCCCGTATAACAGCTTGTCAGTGGTAGGTTAATCGACTGGACATACCTTTTTTGCTGTCAACCTATCAAAATTTATTGTTTTTCTATGTTTTTATTCCTAACTATTGTAAAACATAGCAAAGGTTATAAAAAATAAAATACCAATGACTATGATTATTTAAACGAAATGAAGTAAATGAAACAAATACTAAACACTGTCTTAAGTACTTGTTTCTTCTGTTTTCTTTCTTTAACTTGTTTAAGAACTGATTAAAGGACAGTAGGCACAGGGCCCAGTTGTTCAAAGAGCGATTTAGCGAATCATGAATTAACGCAAACTTTGACTCGAGTTTAATCGCTAATCAATAAAGATTCTTCCAAAAGATTTTTGGCCGTGCTTTTTTACTGAGACCTTTCTTTACCTTTTGCTCGGAATTTGCCTTAAAAACCAATTTGAAAGAGCGAGCTGAAAGCCTCGATTAAAATCGAATCGTGGATTAGCGTTAATCGGCTTTCGAACAACCCGGCCAGGTACATAAGAAAAAATACAGAAAAAAACAAAGTCAAGTTACCAATTGGACAGATAATTTACAAGGGTCATATGCATTCACATGTGCATTGGCGTGGCACAGTCAATAGCCAACAATCTACCGACAGCCTACCAACAGTTGTCTGACGGTCAGTTTTTGTTTTTGTTTTTGTTTTTTATCAATTTTTACTTGACTTACATAACATACTATTTACAATAGTTACAATGTTTACTGTACTAACAATAATAACTACGCTTACATTATTTACAACACTAGGTAGCAATACAAAGCACTTAAATAAAAGGCTTAAATAAGGAATACAAGCGTCTACGTAGAAACTAAGCTATCAAAGTCTATAGTAAGGGTGCCCAAGGGATTTCAAAATAACGAAGTTATTTGCTCGCTGTAGCTATTATACGTAGAACGTCTAGTTTGTTTTTCAGGCATAAAAGAAAGCGTTCAAAGCTCAGAGAAAATATTATATTCGGCGATAAGAAGAATATAACTGAGCACTCCGTTATTATTTGGTGTTTTGGTGCAAGCCGAATAAGATCACTTCTTCGGATAATATTATTTTTTCAAAACATTTTTCGAGCCACCATTAAGTCAACTGTTTCAAAAAGAGTGACGATTCCCTGTCATTATAAAACATATGTGCATGCGATTGTTTCTCGGAATTGCACAGCGGGCGGGAGTCGTCGTCTACTAGGCGAGTGCGAAATAAGCTGGCGCTGGTTGGTAGAATGTTATGAACTATTTTGAACTGGAAAGCGATTAGCTTTGCTTCTTTTGACACAAGGAGAGGGAGTAGGTAAACATTATGAACATTTTCTTTAGTAAACCCGTAGTTCAGGATTCTATTTTCGTTTGTTGGGGCAGCGAAACTTTTTGAAAAAAAAGCATTATATGCAATTAGAGTGGCTGCATTTCGTATTAAATTTTTCCATCTGATCTGAATAGCTCTGATGAGACCGTAGTATAACGTAAATGGTGTAATCGACATTGAATTTAATTTTAAATTGCAAATGACAGATTTTTTTTATTTGCTTGATAGAATCTTCATGTGGTTCTTGTATGATGAAAATTTAATTCGCAATCGATTTTTCTTTCCCTCGTTTGAGGCGGACAAATACGTGTAATTTCACATCCGGTTGGTAACAAAATCGCACAAGGCGGGAAAGTGGGGATAGTGGGCCTGTGACGTCAATACAAAAACGCTGCTTTCGCGGGTTTTAGTTTTTTTGTTGTGCGAAGGAAGAAGTCATGGTGCTGAGGTGTGATGTGTACGGCTGTAGCGACAAGAAAGAAGGGAAAAAGGGGATTTACATCCACCAAATTCTCTTCTACGGTGATACAAGATCGGTAGCCGTGAAAAGGAGACGAAAATGGATTTCATTTGTGAATGGAAGTCGTAAACACTTCATCCTGATCAAGCATTCGGTGGTGTGCTTGATGCATTGCATATACTTCTTATGATCGCAAACATAAACGACAACTGCGCGTTTGTACAATGTTCCCTCCTTCTTTCATCTTGCTGTAAATGAAATATTGAGGTAATATTGTTAGTTTTTTTTTCAAATCTTTATCCTGCAGTCAACATTAGGTGGAAAGGGTCGAGTTTTGAACACTATCCATAGAACGTTCAGTACATAGGGCATAATTCACTTTGCTTCGAGTTTGAGTAAATTCTTGATTGGAGAATGGGCTGATATTGCAAAAAAATTATATTAAATTTTTTTTCACTCTTTCATTTTCAAGTTTCCAACTTTCAGCATTTATATCCGTTTTTGACAGATATTTGTAGAGAGGTATTTCCTTGACTTTATTAGACATGTATCTGTATAGACAAACATTCGTATCATGATTGTTCGAAAAAAATGTACTTGAAGAAAGGTTCTTATAATCACATGAAACCACTTTCAACGATTGTTTAACAGCCCTTAATGGTTATGTCACGCCTAAAGTCAATGTTCCTTTTGAGCGTCATGATTTTCGTCAAATGCAACAACTGGATGGCGAGACTATCGATCAGTTTGTTTGCCGTTTGCGTCAGAAGACTATATCATGTGAATTTACTAATACGGATGAAGCAATTCGGGATCAAATCATTGAAAAAAGGAAGAGATCCAAGACTTCGACGGAAATGTCTCGAGAAAGCAAGTGGTGCAACCTTGACTGTTTTGCAGGAAACTGCAAGGATTCACGAAGCCGTCGGCAGTCAGATGCAGTCTATGGTAAGCTGTGAGCCAGATCAGCGGGTGAATGCTATGAAGCATCAAGGAAAAGGAAAGAATGGAAAGAAGTATGCTAATAAGAAACGTGGAGAAAAGAAATGTTACATGTGCGATGGAACTGGTCACACTGGGAGATACAAGAGTTGTCCAGCACTTGGAAAAACCTGTAGTAAGAGCGGTTTTCTCTGGAATTTTGCTGTTTGTTTTAAGTCCAAGGTGCCTAAGAAGCGTTCAAGCAAAAAGCAACGTGCTGATGGGGCCTATCAAGTTACAGACAAACCAGAAGAAGATTATCATGCATTTGTTTTGAAGGGTGGCAATGACTCAAGTGGAGTTGTTGATCTTTGCGTTGGAGGTGTGCAGGTGAAGAATGATCTTATTGATTCTGGTGGAACATTTAACATTGTGAATCGTGCTATATGGGAGATTTTGAAGCGAAAAGGGGTGCAGTACCAATCCTGAAAATGTGAAAGGAAGCTGTTTGCATATGGCCAAACCAAAGCAATGTAAGTAGTTGGAACATTTCAAAGTGAAATTTATTGTGATAAGTCTGGAGAAACGTGTGTGGATGAGTTTACTGTTGTTGAAGGCCTTAGTAAAGCTCTGATCGGAAAGGATACAGCTGAAAAAACTGAACGTGTTAAGGGTTGGATCATCAAACTTGTCTAAGGCGTACTCAATCACAAGTGAAAGGAATTCTGTGGACATTGTGTTTGCTTACTGGAGTGGGTGAATTAAAGGATTATCAGCTGAAACGGCTCATCAAAACCTTGGTTCTGCGACCAATCGTATTGTAAAGGAGATTATGTATGCTGTACACCAGGGAAAAAAGGTGGCGGTTGTTGCCCCTATGATTATCCAGTGTGCCTGGGCCCTTACTGCTGCCCCCGAGGTAATGACAAAATATGTTCTGGTCGAACCTGCTGCCCACCACACCTTAAATGCTGCTATAGTTACAGCCGCTGCAAGAAGTAAAAGAAAACCCAGTGGAAGTACAATGTGATCACAAGGCTATTTAAAAATTTGAGGCTGTAAATCGTGTTGGTGTAGACTGATTTGATGTAGATGAAAATAAAATGAATCTAACTCGACTTTATGGTTTCTTCAGTTGTTTTGCTTTCTTCGGAGTTATTTATTCCGACATTCGCACGTGAAGATTTTAGAAGATTGATAGAATTGTAGGGATTCATATGAATGATATTACTGAGATTGTGATCTTCGTACCTTAACTTGTGTTTTCTGTGCTCGGTAACTTTTTTTTCTTTTCACCCGAGGTTCTGTCCACTATAAAACATTTACTGGAAGGTGGTGACAGGCGCGGTGAGCTCTCATCGTGTGAGGGTTGGAAAAGTCCCAACTAATGGACTGCCTCAAATTACGAACAGCGGAACGGAGGATAAAATATAAATCCCATGACCATTGCACTTATCACTTCCAATTTCTTATGTAATAACCCGACAATCGCTTGTCTTTGACAATACGTAACAATGTGCATGATATATATAGATAGGCTAGCATTACAGCGAAACTTCCAAGGGCTCACGGTTTCGACCATACGTGTTCAGCTGATACTCCCAAAGCAGGAGACATAAAAAAGAAAATGAAAACGTAAAGAAAAGGAAAGGGAATGAACTCAAGTAACGTGAAGGTGAAACAACATTTCTGGATAAGGTAAAATACCTTGTATTTTTTCAGGGTTTAGAATCTGTTACACTTGCGCAAAATTGCGCTTTTTTACGTTTAGTGATGAGGTCAGGGTCGCATACATTGCACTATTTTGTATTAAAACATGGTGCTACCATTAACAGGGAAAAGAAAAATGTGAAAAAAAGGATTCACCTATCGGGTGTTAGTGTTCGTGCTTTTGTCCAATGCACGAGATATGAACCAACGTTTCCCTCGAACCCTTGCAGATTCAAATTGAGTTAGAAAAAGAATTCACATGAAAATTCCTTTTTTTTTCTTAAGGCTATTGGGCATAGCCAATTTCTTGAGTACATCGTTTTTCCTACTTTCAGTAAACTCTAACACCCTTAGAACGGAATAGTCCTTCCATTTGCTCCATTTTTCAGCGAGGTTGGAGTCATTGATTTCCAAAGAGAGCGGTTCCGGCAGCGAGTGTAGAAAAGCCATCGATCAAAATCACTTCTGATACCATGTAATGTTAAGAACACTTCTCCGTAAAAATTAAACAAAGTGGGAAATGAAAATTTTCGACCCCGTCTTAAATTTGGCATGCAAAGAGATCTTTAGGGGGGAAGTTCCAAAACGCCCTTTATTAACGTTCTTACTTGTTGCCATGGTAACATCAGCTGTTTGTTGGCACCACAAAACCCAGTTTAGAACTCAGAACCTGATGTGAAAAGTGCCAAATGTACACCATTTCTTACACTACAACTTAGGACTTACACCAAAGTTAAAACATTTATTTAACACTACAAAAATAAATGTGGCTTTTTGTTTAATTATCTGTTAATAAATTAAACAGTCAATGAAGTAGACTGTGTTTCGGCCATTTTAATTCAGTTGATGGATAAAACAGGCAACATATTTTCTTGAATTTCTCTAAAAATACACCAGTTCTAGAAATGACACCATATTGCTAGTTTACAGTAGACATTGTAATAAACTAAATCTGTAAAATGTTCTGCGGGGCCGACTTATTTTATTCCTATGGCAAATAAGAAAAAGGCTATAAAAGCGGATTTCCCGCATTTTGACATAATAAGTGAACCCGTCGGTTCGCCAGTAAAACGTTAAAAAACTGAAACGGCCTTGTGTTAAAAAAAAAATAGTGCGTAATGATTAAATTTCTGATAAATCCATCTCTTAAGAGCCGTCCTCCATAAATATCGACTATCGCCGTTTGGAGGAGAAAAAATGAAACCCGTCAAACATTAAATTAAATTTGAATTAGGAAGAAACGTAGACTCGGAAAAATCCGATCCCCAAAAGGGACTCGGATTTTTTCCGAGTCTTCGTTTCTCCCTAATTCAAATTTAATATCCTGTTGTTGATTCTCCGTTAAGTACCGTCAAACATTCTCAGAGAAAAAAGGTCTATGTAAGTGATTCACATAAATATAACTTTCAGCTCAGTGCGATTCGTATTTTAGCTGTAGTACGAACATCTTGGTTTTGCCGCTCTGAGAGGGCTTTCAGCGGCCATTTTAGTGCAAACTTTTAACAATTTGCCTTACAAAGAAGACGTTACAAATCCTAAAAAAAAAAAAAATGTTATCCGAGACAAGCATATTGTTGTTAGGTTGTGAAGCTTTCTTGGAAATTTGATCGAAACCCGTTTTTTTTTTTTTTTTTTACAACATTTTTAATTTCTTCTCTTTTGAACTACTCTTCAAGTGCCAAAAAATGGGGACTTTTAAGCCAAATTTCGCTAAACATACATTAGTTGGTATCCTAAAACTGCATGTCAGTTAAAGAGCAATGGCTCATCTGTAAGAATATACAATAAAACTTTTGGGCAGTTAAAAGGACAAAATTGTAGAAGAAGAAATTTTAACTGTACTTTTGTCAACAAACACCGCCTTCGTTATTAGCATAACAACATGAAAACAACGATTTGCTAAGAAAATAATGATAAATTCCTCTTACCTCGTGAAATATCAAGAACTGGATATTTCAAAATATATCAAGTTATAGTTTCAGTAGGTCACAGCCGCAATTTTGATGATTTGTTATGCGAAATCAATGTGATACACCGCCGCTGTTGTAAATAAATAAAATAAATTAAAAAAAAGTCCGTCAGGACGACCATCAACCGAAAAAATTGTCTTTCGCCTCCAAGGAGTCAAATATTTGTAGCTTTGTTATCCTTAATGACCAAAAATAGGCCTTAGCACGGTTTTCGACGCCATTTTGACGAGTAGGCAAACATGCTTGAAATAACAGTGTTTGTATGGAAATCCGATGTCAAATAATTTTCATAAAACATCGCTTCTGAAAAATTCATGAATTGGAAACTTTTGGCACTAGGAAAAGGACTTTAAGAAAACAAATTGGAGGCATGTAGCTGTGCCAGGAAACGTCCAGTCGTGTTTTTAACTTTCCATACATTTGTCTGTAAAGCGAACCAGCCGTGAACTGCTACTAAAAATAGTTCGCGGGAAAAAAATGCAGGGAAATGTATGGAAAGTTCAAAACACGACTGGACGCTTTCAGGCACTGCTACATCCCTCCAGTTTTTTTCTTGAAATCCTTTTCCTAATGCCAAAAGTTTCCAATTCATGAATTTTTCAGAAGCGATGTTTTATGAAAGTTATTTGACATCGGATTTCCATACAAACACTGTTATTTCAAGCATGTTTGCCTACTCGTCAAAATGGCGTCGAAAACCGTGATAAGGCCTATTATTTTAGCAACCATTAAAATCCTGCTTTGAACCGGAGATTCTCATCCACAAATCGTTTAAGTTCTGCTGACCTTTCGCCATGATTAAACAATGAGATTGCGTTACAGAAACGCGGGCACATCGGGACAGGTGGGATGGGGAAAAAAATGAAAATGTCACTGGCCTTGTAAGGTGTTGTGAAAGCGTTAGCCATTCTTCGCCCGTAGGGGGCTATAAATTAAACCCCTGTCTCGCGGAATAATGGAACATGACTAGTGACTTTGGGGAACGTAGAGAAATTTATGTCGGTAAAAATTTTTCTGGCGTTGGGCATAGTAGGAAATAACCTCTGTAAATATATTTATGCTCTCCTTTTAGATGGGCACCTTTTCCAACGATCTAACGAGTTCAAAATGCTTTCACTGAATTGGGCTGCAGAAACGCGAAGCCGGTCCTAGTGGATTTATATAATGACTCCATCAAATTAAATTTTTATACATGTGGCTAATTTTCATTTTTATTCATGTTTGGGTCGCAAAAGAGAACCATAGAAATATAATGTGTCAATCAAAACGTATTGTTTCTAATTTTAAGATGTACATTCTTTTCGTGGCACGCCTAAAAATGAATTCACTTGATTTAATTAATCCGATGGTCTGTGAAGAATTCCTGGCCATGGCCACCTGTGGTTATTCATTGTATATTGGAGGTCCCTGTGGATTAAGTATCCAACACCATACAAGGGGACGTGAGCGTCTTTTTAAAACCAAATGATCTGGGAACACAGGAGACAGCATTTTAAATGTTTTGCTTAAATATTCTCGTTTGGTGCCTCTGCTGGAAACCCCGATTGGCCCCGAGCTTTATGCAGAATAGTGTTCGGCTTTTCGGCTTTAAAGTGCACTCTTTTATTTTTTTATAAGAATTTATTTTAAAGAATATCGAGGCTGGAATTTGCGAAATTTTAAGATTATTCTTAGAATAAACCCGGGGCTAAGATCTTGAAAAGAATATAATATTTGTGTTTAAAATTGGTAAATACAATGCAATATTTTTTTACCCAAACCGTATAAAATTCTACCTTTCTCTACCAGTAAAAAGGTTTTGTAGTGGATAGAACCTCGAGCGAAAAGGAAAATACCAAGTTAAGGTAAGAAAATTACAATCTCAGTAATATCATTCATGTGAATCACTAAAATTGTTCAATCCTCTTAAAATTTCACGAGAAAATGTCGGAATTATTAAAATTTCTGAAAAGAGCAGAAAAACTGAAGACGCCATAAAGCCGAGATAGATTCATTTTATTTTCAGATTAATCAAATCAGTCTACACCACCACGATTTACGGCCTTAAATTTTCACATATTCTTGTGATCACACTGTACCTCCACTGGGTTATCTACCGGCAGCAGCCGATAGTATTGCTGCAGCATTTAAGGTATGGTGGGCAGCAGATGTCACCAGAACATATTTTGTCATTACCTCGGCGGCAGCAGTGAGGGCCCAAGCACACTGGATAATCAAAGGGGCAACAACCGCCACCTTTTTTCCCTGGTGTACAGCATACATAATCTCCTTTACAATACGACCAGTCGCAGAACCACAGAAAGCACTTCTTGTAGCAGATGGTACCTATCTGACCGCGTTGCTTCTTCTTACGTGTTTTCTTACAGGCCAACTTTTTCATTGCTTTACTTCCCTTCTTCTTCATTCTGGTGTCTTCCTGGTCTTCCTCATGACGCGAAACAGACTGACCTTTAGATGGAACAAATAAAAAATGCGCGTTATTTTTCACACCTTATGGTTCTCACTGAATTTTTTGGTTCACCAACTGAGCTGTTGAGCACTTCTAAAGGTAATTATTTCAACTACCTTATTGTTACTAATTTTTGCGATTTTTACGATTTCAAAAAAATAGATGGCGAAATTAAATACGCCCAAAAAAAGGAAAAAGATTTCGCAAAATGTAATACCATATCATATAGCAAAAAAGAAATAATAAATAAGAATTTTAAATGTTTTGAGTTGACCGGGCCTTGCAGAGAATTGACCGGAATTCTTCCGCCTATTCACCAGCTTCTTCAGCTTGTAATTCGGACAAAACCTCTTTGGTGCAGTCATCTAAGTTTCCATTTCTAGGTTCCTTGTTGTTAGATTGAACCAGACCTTTGTCTCTTTCCAGAATTTCTTTTTTTCTGTTTAATTAATTTGTAACAAGTGCATTTAGCTCAGGCTTTGAATTTTAAAAATAAAACACAGTCAAAATCGTGAAATAAAAGTACACTCTTGTTCCAATTTTTTTTTTTGGAAATTTCGCTAAATTCGGCTCCCAATTTTTTTGCGAAATTAAGTACGCGCGAAAATTGGTAAGAATAAGGTACAAGAAGAGACCGGTAGAGGAAATAAAAATAATTCAAAGTTAAAGTAATTACGCCCTCATAATCTCTAGTTTCAGTCACCTTCTGATTACCATCCAATCACTATTGCAATCATTTAATTAAATTATGGCCATAAACCCTACAACCCTACTAACCAATATGTACACTATGCGATGACGGGTACTTGTAGAGGAGGAATAGTTCTTTTATTGTAGTGAATGGCTAAAAATATTACTCTTATCAAAAAAAAAAAAAAAAGAAATTTAGTGACTTATAAAGAAGGCTGCATTCTCCGCTATGTGCGCAATGGGCCATTTCCCTCCGTCAGCTCTCTCGTTTGTATCGGCCCACCGAATCACGTTTTAAATAAAGTTACACTCTATAGAAGCAAAAGTGCCTTTCTTTTAATCTCGGACCTCTATGCAATTGAATTTTTTGCGAGAAATTCAGAGCCAGAGTTAGAGGACAGTTGAATGAATCTCAGCAGCCTGCTGCAAAACTAAGTAAGCGTGATAAGTGAACTGTTCCGGAATAATTAAAAAAACTGTTCAATTGTTAATGAATACAGTCTGTGACTGTTGCTTTACGAGAATCTTTCATTTTTTTTACAGATCGCTGCTTGCTCGTTACGGTAAGCACTAAATCTATCACCTCAAAAATAGGGATACTCTGTTGTTTACAACCCGAAATGATATTTATATCGACGCATGTTCTCATTAAACAAAAGGTGCAGTTAAAGCGCGAGCTTTGTTGAAAACACTGTTACTAGCAGATTTCCCAGAAGCGAGAATAACAGACAACTTTGTTGGAATAAATTTATACAATAACAGACCAAAAAATACCTTGATCAGCAGACAGACACACCAAAACGGTCATTAAGACAAGCAGGGCGAACATAAGTTTGAGATCCATTTCGCCTTAACAGAGGTTAAGATGAAAACTGAGAAATTCACAATTCAACGAACCACATAAATACTCTATATCTTGTTAAATCTAAATTATGCTATGTTCAACTGTTTAAATAACACGAGTATCTCTTACCATTCTTCAAGCAGCAGGCCTGCTGTTTAAACTATAAACAAGGTAAACCGTCAACTGTTTCAACTTAATCTCGATAGATTATTTGTAAAGTTAAAATTTGATTTTTAAGATGTTTGTTAAACCTGAGAAGTCCTGTGTTTTCAGGTTTCAAAACAAAGTCAACGAGTGGTTCTTAAAACAAGCGGCCAAGTTCGTGGGCGTACTGAATGTCTTGATACAATATCGCTTAAGGTTTTGATAAAAACTCTACAAACAACACGCATTTATAGATATTTGTGTCAACTCTGAGGTGGTAGCTGGGCACTAGTTTACACCGGCTGTATGTTGTCCATATAAACTTGCAAATTTTCTTGTTTTCGTTAAAAATGACGTTATGTAATAAATCCAGTTTTGATCACCTTTTCATACGGCAGGGACAAAGTTAGCCCAAAAACAATTCAGAACGACTTTGTAATGCTCATTTCTGAAAAGCAAAGTCGAACTGGTATTAACCTTCGTTGAATCACCAGGTGACCACTGTTGACTGCTTAATTGCGTAGGATTCATGCCAAACACAATAAGAGTGACATTTTATATAATATTTAATAACTTAGTGTACAGTTTACGCACAAAAAGCGCCCACAAAATCACTTACTTGCTTAAGAAACTTCAGCGATAAAATGGTATAACAAAGGAGAAGATGGTATAGAAATGGAATAATAAAACATTAACGTCAAGATCGCATAGTCAGTATTGCAGACCATTAGATATTCAATTTGCCTGGCCCACCATTTGTTACTACATTTCAGTGCTTTCCTTTTACAAATTGATCCTTTAAAACCGATCAAGACAATAGAAACAGTTCGTTGGGCCATAGTAAAGGGTGACCGCGAGCGCTTAATAGAGGAGACCGTTTAATAGAGGTCAGAATTACAGCAATTAACGGAAGCAATTTTCGGGACTTTGACAACTGACGGCTCAATAGAGGTTGGCCGTTTCGATTTCTTACGCAGGGTTAAGGATTATTAAAGAGACTTGCAATTTTGTCTAGTCTAGAACGAAGCTTTTTTGCCCATTATTTCACAGGCTTTGGCCTATTCATCACACCACGCCACCAACCTGCGGAACATAATCGATAAATTAAGTCTGGGAATAAAGCGTTGTCAGAGTCAGCTTGTTACTGTAGTTTAATTTGAAGTTGTAAACTTAGTTATGTGCGATATGGTCTGCCGCATAAAAGGCGATTTACACGGTAAGACTTTTGTCGCATGCGACAAGCTCACGACAGGGCTACGACACAGATTGTTTCGTGTAAATGAAACCCACAACTTCCTTACGACTGTCGTGTACGTCACAGAAAATGTCGTGGGATTTTAAAACATGTTTTTAAATCCTACGACAATCGTAGATATAGGCAATGTTGAATGACGAGAGTTGTGTGGGATTTTTTGCATGACGTGAGCAGCGCGCGCTCCAGAAATCGCTTCCGACGGTCGTAAGCAAAAGTTGTACCTTCTAAATCGGCCTTAACGCGTAGAACGGCGGTTGTACGTCGCTTCTCTCGGGTGCCGAACAAATTTTTTATTGCTCTGGGACGCTTGTGACTTTCTTAGTGCCCAGTAGTGTGAAAAGTCATGCAAAAAGTTTAGCCATGGATTGCTTTGGCATAAATATTTTTTCAAGCCTGACACGAAAACTATAATCAGGTAAGAATTATTGGAAAATTTTATGCAAAATGGCCGATAAATTTTATTTAGAATTGCATCTGCTGATAGTTATTATTTTATTATCGGATTCAAGTTTAAACTGCGTTTTAGTGCAAATTAGAAACAACGAATAACTAATTTCTAATTTTATTCTAAAGCTGTGTTCTAAACTTCTGAGGCAGTGCTTGTCACGTCTAAATGAAAATCAAAATAATCAAAATGAAATTGTGCGAATGTGAACGGAAAAATAAGAAGAGAAGATAGGATAGAGAAAACAGGAAAAGTGCTTAAGTGGAAAGAACACACATGGTGAGCGACCAAGAAGTTCCTGTTTTACTTCCAACTACTCCAAGGCAGAAAACAGGTTCTAGCTGCCTCATCTTAGTTCACCGAGACATTCCTACATCTTTAGAGTTTTGGTAGAGCTCTTATCAAACTCTTGAGGACACGAGGAAATTGTATAAATGCACTGTTCCTCCTGGGAATTCTTAGTACACTCTCTTTTTTGAAAGAATATTGTTTTTCCGGCCCAGGCTGAATATTCTTATTTTTCCGCCGACGTTTGGCTGAAAATATCCTCGTAAATATTGTTAGATTATAGCGTATCAGGATGAGCGTATGACAATTCGGTTTTAGGATGCATTGGGGTATCAATTACAAGTGTTTGGTGGCCCGATCTGCATCGTATGACATTTTTCATGTTTTTTGTGCTGTATACCATACATATGAATTACCTGTACCATTCATCGAACTGTCATTAGCATCGAACATTTGGCTAGTTTAGGGTTTTATTTTATTGGCTAGTTTTGTCGTTTAGAGAAAGGAAGAATTTTACACGGTTTAGTCAAAAACATATTGCATTGTATTTACAAATTTTGAACACACAAAATTATATTCTTTTCAATATCTCAGCCTCTGGTTTATTCTTAAAATATTCTTAAAAATTTGCAATGTCCAGCCTCAATAATCTTAAAAAAAAATTCGTATCAAGGAAAAAAAAAGAGTTTACAAAAAGCCGAACATTACTCTACATAAAGCTCGACCTATCGGGGTTTCCAGCAGAGGCACCAAGTTTTGAACTTTCCATACATTTGTCTGTATTCTTTTCCCGAGAACTATTTTTAGTAGCAGTACATGGCTGGTTCGCTATACAGACAAATGTATGGAAAGTGCAAAACACGACTGGATGCTCTCTGGCACAGCTACATCCCTCATTTTTTTTTTCTTAAAATCCTTTACGTATTGCCAAAGGTTTCCAATTCATGAATTTATCAGAAGCGATGTTTTATGAAAATTATTTGACATCGGATTTCTATACAAACATCATTATTTCAGGCGTGTTTGCCTACTCGTCAAAATCGCGTCGAAAACCGTGATAAGGCCCATTCATGGGTAAAACCTACTGCGTGGTATGTCACGCTACTGGGCACTTAGCCGTTCACAAACGTCCCAAAACAATGAGACATTTATGCGTTTAGCTCGGGACGTGAGACAAGCGACGTCGTACAACCGGCGCATAACGCGACGGACCCTGTCGAGCTTAACAATACAAAAACAGATCACCTCCGAAATCGAAGTGAGCTGTTGCGGGTGGGTGCTCCTATCGTCCTATCTTACTCCTTGGGAATTGTTGCAATCGGAGTTGAATTCCACCATTGGTCGATAGAATCGTAACTAAGGGTAACAAGCACCGTGTCCAAGGTTTAGAATACAGCTTTAGACTAGAATTAGGTACCAAACGAACGCTGCTAAAACTGCCGTAACAAGCTGATTCTGACGCCGCTCTTTTTCCGGACTTAATTCATTCCTTATCTTCAGAAGATTAGTGGAGCGGTGTCTGCTTAGGCCCAACCTTCTGAAAGAAAGGGTGATTAAGATTCCTTCCGCCACACAAAGCCAACAACATACTAAATAACATTTGGACAATTCAAGGTGGGAAGACTCTTTGAAAACACTTAACCCTCTGCAAAAAAACTGCTCTTATACCATTAGATTGTGTTATAATAAATAATAATAATAATAATAATAATAATAATAATAATAATTATAAAGACTTTATTAACAGCATTTCCACAAAGTGGCTCTTCATCCTTTAATATCTAACTAAAATTAATTACAACTAAGACAAACTTAAGAAAAAACGGTGTTAGAATGAATTATGTGTTCCAAACGCTAATTGAAAATCAATCACAGTCTGGACCTGGCTTTACTTTGTAGCAATTTCTTCGTCTCCTTAAAAAATAAAATTGGATCCATGCAGTTTCTTAAAGAAAGGGGAAGGTCATTGAATAAATTAGCAGCTTCATCTTGAAACGTATTGGCGATCATTGATCTTTGGAGCTGTATACCCTTGCTGGGGCGTAAGTTTAATTTATATAACTAGTTATCGCGATCCTGAGGGATCTTCCCATTGCGCTGAGACGTCAATATAAAGTCGTATTGCCGTCTGAAAATGACGGTTTCTGATTGGCTCAAAGACTGTCACGTAAACATGAGAGCACGGCACTTAAATGGGTTCGGCGCGCCCAGATCAAAATTTTACTTCTGTGAATGAACATGCGACGTTGGATGGTGTTGTTTATTTCTTTTCATTTGCGTTTACAAAGCTTCTGACACTGTTCAAGGACCACTTATATATTATTTTTGTGGTGAACATGTACAATGATACAGCGGATAAAACTTTTTTCTTGAAGGTAAGAGAAATTCGATGAAGAGAAATTTACTTAAAAGACTTTCTCGAGTGTGAAAGCGGCCATGGTAAATAACAATGAGCTTAAATTTCAATAAATTATGGCATTTTCAAAGCAAAAGGATCTGTTTCTTTTCTGATGTCTCTTATCTTTAGAAAAATTGCTCCAAGAGCTCTGCTGCGTTCTCTTTCATGGCTCAGGTCTGTCACTTTGATCTTCTTGTAGTAGCGCCGAACGACAGACCCGGTAATTTTTTCAGTATTCTTCGCCGCTTGGTCTCTTTTAAATTTCTAAATCTCCACGGCATCTAAGCTAGGGTAACAGTGCTCTGTTTTCGTTTTTGGGTACTAGTATGGTTGCTCTTTTTATTCTTACTTCTGGTTGTGAGGTTTATTCATCACTGTTTTTATGTTGTTGTTTATATCTCGGCGGTAACAAATTTTCAATAAAATTTGCTAGTAAAAAGTTCAAACCTACTAGCTCGTCTATTTCATTTCAACTTTTTTACTGCCGCCTTAAAAGGTGATCACAACTCGATTTATTACATACAGTCATTTAAAACTGAAAAAAGAGAAAACTAACATTCGTTTCCAAATTAGTCAGCTTAGCTATAGGTGTGTGTCAAATAATGGCGGGGAACTGTCAGCCAGAATACGAATACTGAAAACGTAAGCAAAACCTTGCACCCTTGACGCTACTAATAAATTGTTCGTTAAAATAATAAAACAAACCAACAATCCGATACCACTTTCATATGCTTTTCACCCTATCTAGAGCGGGAGGGAATTCTACCCGCGCAAACTTTGAACGTCAATACCTTTTTTGATATTTGCTAAAACGGCACTAAAATGGGCAATTTCCGAGTTACTGTGAACCTCATTACAAAATCGGGGCTAACTGGAAGATTTTTCAGATGAAAATTAGCTTCGCTAGTACGTCAATGAAAACTAATTTTCATAATAAAAACTTTAGACTTAGCCTAGCTTTCAAAACGAAGTTCAAAGTAACTCGGAGATGGCTCATTCCTGGCTTTTTCAGAAATGTATCGAAGAAAATTTGGTCTGCTTTGTCAGCGCTCACTAAACTTTTTAATACCATGGCAACCACACTTTGAGAGGCAGTCTTTTTACAAATAGGACTATTCCCATTTTTAAGGATAAAAATGAACTTTTTGAAAAATCGTTTAATGACCTCAGATAATTTTGTGTCTTGTATTTGTTTTAATTACTTTTTGATAATTTTGATGGTTTTCGAAATGTTGGGGAAATTCAATATGGCGGATCCAAGATGGCCGCCGTTTTGAAATCATGACGTAATTTCCACGTCACGAAATAGAATAACTTTTCCTTAAGGACCACAAAAGAAACATGTCGGGACGTGCTATAAATCCACAACCGTTTTATTCTCATATCTTTATGGAAGATGAGAGGGAGGGGAGAATGTGCAGATGACTAAAAAAATCTCTGTCTTAATACCGTTCCGCCGTGCCTTCGCACTTTTTAAAAGGTCAATGTCACTATCGGATCGTGGAACTTGGGCTCTAGTCGACGTTAAGACTGCAAAGCGCAATGTAAGAACCATACGTCTTGAGAGTGACTTGATAATACAAAGTCATGTCAAAGTTTCCTCAAAATCGCTTTGCTAGAGCAATGTGTATAAGACGCATGCGTATTTGTTTATATTACTATCAATAGGTATTTCGCTAATAAAACACTGCATGCAGGTCAGCTATGAACGACTACAGCTTTGGCAGCAAAAAAAAACTTCCTCAAAATCACTTTATACTCTTGCCCGAAGTATCTATTCAAGCTACCATATATGAATGGGTTGATGGTACCGCTCAAATAACCCAAGAACCCGTATGTAAGGTAGGCCTCTCGTGGCAGACTCCGTTCCCCGCGCACAGCGTCAATGTAATCCATTACACAAATCGGAATCCAGCATAACGCAAAACCAGCTATCACCTTCGCCAGAGTCTTGGTCACTTTCGCTTCTTCGACGTTTGCTCGAAGCTGCTGAGGGTTATTCTCAAGGGAGAAAACTTGATTGGTTCGAGAAACAGAGTAAAACCCTTTGATGTAGCAGAATGTGATGAGTGATAAGGGTATTCCAATATAAACGCATTCAATAAAGATTGTGTAAGCAATGCTGGTTGTAAATGCCTACATGCATGCTGCTTGTCCGGGTTTTAGTCTATATCCTCCTTTTGCGAAAAGAAGTGGAGGCACAGATCCAACAAGGGGCACGCAACACACAGCGGCAATGTACACGAGAATCCTTCGTTTGTTGAATAACACGCCGTACATTTCTTGTTTGACGATGCAGAAATATCGGCTGACAGCGATTATTCCCTTGATGTGCAGAGAACTCATTGAAAACGTAAAAAATGAGAATCCGTGAAATAGGCAAAAATTTGCACCGAAAATCCACCTGCTGTGGTACAGAGTTACAACTGAAAAAGGCATGCAGCAGATAGAGATTAAAATATCGCTCACAGCCAGTGCTACTACAAACATATTTGGCAGCGAGCGAAGTCTCTGTTTTCTGTACACAGCGTAACAAACGAAAAGATTTCCAAAGAAGGCAGCTACGTTGATGACGGAGAGCAAAACTGTCTCAGTCCAAACAAGATATTTTGCACCTCTTTAGAAGCTCAAGAGAAATTGATTCCTCCATGATTATTGCACACCATAGGCAAAGGTTTGGCTCAAATTTTGACGCTTACCTCGTTGTAAAACACGGCTGGCTAGCGATAATCTGCTCGCCTCAAGACAAGTTGAATGTCAAAATGCGTGAGCTAAAAGGAAACTCCAAATACATTGTTACGTAATTAAACACTTATACTTAGCAACTTTAAAATGTGCTAAATTGACTCTTAACTACACACTCTAATAATGTTTCATTACTGTGGGTTTGTACGTCCCCGCAATTGCTTTTAGGTGTATTTTATTTTCCTTTACGTGGACAAAAACTGATATGTATTTTCGGAAAATAACCGGAGATGGTTATTGTATTATTTAATGGGAACATAATTCGAAGATGTTTTAATGGACAATAGTGGGGACAACTTCCTAAAAACAAGGGGGGGGGGGGGGGGAGGAATTGTGGTATCCAAAGAAAGACCGCTTTGGCGTCCGGAATGCCGAGTATAACTTTTAAAAATGGCGTTATACGATTTTTAATTTTCCTTAGCTCAATTTTTTGACATACTACAACAGTTTAAAAAATTACAATTATAATTATTGTTTCGTGATATCGAATCATCGATTCAAAACATCGATTCACCTTAAATAAATAAATAATTCCTAAGCCTGTCATCTTATGGCACCAAACAGTCAATTGATGAGCTTTAAACTAAGGTCAGTAATGATATTAGTAAAATTAAAATTGGTGTTCACAACATCAAACATGTAAAATCAACAGTCAATCAACCACACGCGCTACAGTATTCAAATGATTTTTGATCGATTCTCAAAAAATTCGCTTCAGTTTGAATGAAAATTCAGAATGGCAAAGGAAGGATTAATACTTATTCCCAGTTGTCATAAAAATTTCTTTTGACACAAAAACACTAGTCTCGAAAGACTGTGTAATGCAAGCCTTGTAAAGTGTGTGCAGCTGTTTCAGTAGACCACTGATATTTGCATTCTCAGTATTGTTTTGGATCCACAATGTAGCCTGCAACGGAGGCTTTTGTGAGGGATATAAATGCGATTTAATAAATCGAATGTGGTTTAGCGTTGTCTGCACTCTTATCGACAACGATATTCGTCATCACAGTGGTCAAAATGTTGCGCCTCGTGAGTCCACAACAAATTTTGACCACTGTGATGACGAATATCGTTGTCGATAAGAGTGCAGACAACGTTAAACCACATTCGATTTGTTTTTTACCACAATACCAACGTCAAAGAAATGTTTATTTCAGAGCGTGACCAAGACCGTGACACAAGGGAAGGAAAGGAGTTGTCTATAACTTTCTCGCAATCTGATTGGTTTATTTCCCAAAATGAGCGTTTCTGATTGGCTAATTACAACAAGAGAAAACTACCACAAAAATTCTGAATCGAGCGACGAGCAAAACGACTACGAAGCTCAACGTTCATTCATGAAAATACAACTTTTACTGTTCATTTACTGCAAATATTCAAGCAGAATTATAATGACTTTGCGGCAAAACATACACATTGGCATTTGCAATGGTACAGCCATGGAAAAAGCCATTTGGGAAGGCCATAGCACTGGCGTTTGTGGCAGAGTACGAAATCGAACTCGATGCTGGCGTCACTGGAACGACTGCTGTACTCGCTTGTTTACTAACTAGAGCATTTGAGAGGATGTTGGAGCAGTTCTTCAACTGGTTTACAGATGGTCTGGAGTTATAACTTGAAATGCTTTGCTCGTTTGCATGACCGGAGATGGACATGATGTGGCGTGAAGGAACGTTGGCGTTTGACCATAGTGTGATGGCGGTTGCTCGCACCGAGTGGTTAGTGTACTTCTGGGACAGTCCAGCGCCAAGGGAGATTTCTTTCATCATTGTTGCAAGTGCATTCACTCCGAGAGGGCTGTTTTCGTACCAGATCATATCGGATTCTTTGGCTTTCGACGACGGTCGTTGGAAAAAGGCTTGCTGTTGCGGGTTGAGTTTCTGCACATATTTGGACAGGCACCAGTATGAATCGCCGATCTCTCCTGTTGAGTACAGTCGAGTGAGGCTTTCGTGGCTGTTTTTTTCTGAAATTCCTCCTTGGTGGTTCTTAGTCTGGACACTGTGGACCATTTCAGCATACTCCTGCCCTTCTGCATCTCTCATAAACCTGAAGCTATCCCTTCTGAGCTGCCTTTGACTCTCGCACCCTCGCCGGCACCAAAACAAGGTTATGATAAACCAGACTCGGCGAAGAAGATCCGCAGGATCGTTAAAACTTAGGAATGGACTGCGTTTTAGCTTCTCCATGTCTTCCTTTTGGATGACGGGCTTATGTTTTACGTTCTCTTTTCCTTCTCTACGGTTCAACTTCAGCTTACACTCAAGCATTTTGTTGGACTTCGCAAACAAGGGGTTCTTCGTGATCTTCACCTCCCGTCCGTTGGCTGCGAGATGCCTCTCGATAGCATTCCGTATACCGAGAAGGGACGACCTACTATATTCTTCTCCCTTTTTGGTTCTGGCCTCCGCATAGAATCGTCTGAGGACGTTATCCAAAGATTCAAAGGTCATGGTTAACAAGTTGGAGGGCAGTCTTCGTTCACGGCACCATTCTGCGAGTGCAATGTAAACAATATAAATTAGCAACATTTTAAGCACATTTTCAAACTGTACGCTCATCTGGAAACATGTTATAACTTTTCCTTTTTTTAAGATGTATTTACCTTCGATTGTGCCAACAATCCACTTTGTATTTTTCTTTGACCCCTTCGCTTCTGCGTTACTTAATATTGTTGTTAGGTCCTCATCTGTCAGCAATGCAAAACAAGCATTTTCAGGTTTTCTTTGAGGCCGACATTCAGGTGGGTTTGTAACGCTCTCTTGCTCTTTCTCGATAGTTTTCACACAACGTACCATTTCTTCATCAGTTATATCGTCGCTAATATCAGTTACATCGTCGTCAGTTTTAAAGTCGCTAAAAATCTCAAGATTAAAATTTGGGAAAATTGTAGAGAACGCGTTCCAAACTAAAATGTGGCGTTACGATTTAGACAAATTCGGTGCAAGACTATTAGTGCGCACTGAAAAAAATTGTCACTCCGAGCGAAAATAGCAAATTGGACGGAAAGAAAGTGGTCTTCCGTCAAGACCAGGGGAAGTAATATATTAAATTTACCGTTTCCGTCAACATCTGTAAATTCTTTCACTGTTCCTCTTTTTTCCTAGAGATACAAAATCTGATCCTGGTAGCGCTTATAATTCAACGTAAAAGCATTATAAAAGGACTCAGAATTTCTGATCCCCCCATCACTTAAAACTGAATATAACTGGCTATTTACACCGATTCTAAGGGATTCAGAATTTCTGATCCCCCAACATTTAAAACTGAACAAAACCTGCTATTTACACCAGATTCTAAGGGACTCAGAATTTCTGATCCCCCCAACATTTAAAACTGAATAAAACTCGCTATTTACACCTATTATGAGGGACTCAGAATTTCTGATCCCCCCAACATTTAAAACTGAATAAAACTCGCTATTTACACCTATTCTGAGGGACTCAGAATTTCTGATCCCCCCATCATTTAAAACTGAATACTGAACTGGCTATTTACACCGATTTTAAAGGACTCAGAATTTCTGATCCCCCATCATTTAAAACTGAATAAAACTGGCTATTTACGTCGATTTTTAAGGGACTCAGAATTTCTGATCCCCCATCATTTAAAACTCGATAAAACTGGCTATTTACACCGATTCTAAGGGATTCAGAATTTCTGATCCCCCCAACATTTAAAACTGAACAAAACCTGCTATTTACACCAGATTCTAAGGGACTCAGAATTTCTGATCCCCCCAACATTTAAAACTGAATAAAACTCGCTATTTACACCTATTATGAGGGACTCAGAATTTCTGATCCCCCCAACATTTAAAACTGAATAAAACTCGCTATTTACACCTATTCTGAGGGACTCAGAATTTCTGATCCCCCCATCATTTAAAACTGAATACTGAACTGGCTATTTACACCGATTTTAAAGGACTCAGAATTTCTGATCCCCCCATCATTTAAAACTGAATAAAACTGGCTATTTACGTCGATTTTTAAGGGACTCAGAATTTCTGATCCCCCATCATTTAAAACTCGATAAAACTCGCTATTTACACCTATTCTGAGGGACTCAGAATTTCTGATCCCCCCAACATTTAAAACTGAATAAAACTGGCTATTTACACTGATTCTAAGGGACTCAGAATTTCTGATCCCCCATCATTTAAAACTGAAAAAAACCTGCTATTTACACCAGATTCTAAGGGACTCAGAATTTCTGATCCCCCCAACATTTAAAACTGAATAAAACTCGCTATTTACACCTATTCTGAGGGACTCAGAATTTCTGATCCCCCGCAACATTTAAAACTGAATAAAACTCGCTATTTACACCGATTCTGAGGGACTCAGAATTTCTGATCCCCCCAACATTTAAAACTGAACGAAATCGGTCATTTTCACCTATTCTGAGGGACTCAGAATTTCTGATCCCCCCATCATTTATAACTGAATAAAACCGGATACTTACACCAGATTCTAAAGGGCTCAGAATTTCTGATCCTTTTAACATTAAACTGTTTTTCTTTTTTTTTTTTCGTGGAGTTCTATTTGATTCAATTTTATGTGGATTTTGGTGGAGTGAAAAACAATCGATGAAGAAATCGTCATTTTAGCAGAGAAATTCTCATTGTCCACGCAAATTTATGTTTTCAAGCAGCCTAAAGAATACTGGAAATCCACACAAACCCAAGCACAAACGGATTCATCAATGCAAGGCGTCTGATATTCTGAGCTCTGGATTACTGCGTCTACAAAAATCTAGTTTCAAAAACATGACGCTTCTAAGTCCAGGAGTCCGGAATTCGGACCGTTGCTTCGACGAGTCCACAGAATTCAGTTATAAAGTGTATTTTCTTCTCCCAGATGGGTTTCTTTCCATGGTCTTGCATATCTTCTCGCCTTTTTACAGGTTCTCTGAACCGGCGAACAGCTACGGTAAGACTGAAAACGAAATATTCAGCAATTGATCAATGAAAATAGGTAAATCTAAACCGCTGAATCTTCTGTGCAGATGAAAAACAAAGTGACTCTATTTATGAAGTTTGCTTTCATGTCTTGCATATGACAACACGTTTACAAACGTTTGGCCATGCAATTAGTCCACGGACGATATATATATATATATACATATGCTTCGTTCAAACAAAATGAACTCATGACAAAGGTTCATCGAAAAAGGTTTATCTCGCCTTAAAAAGGATGGCATAGAAATGTCACAACCACGGTCACAACCATGTCAGGAGCGGCGCCGTCAGGAGCAGGAAATGTAAAACCTTAATTGACGCGCGCGATTTGAATGGGAATAACTGCCTCGGTAAACGTGCAAAACACAAATTGACAAAAACTGAAGTGTGAAATCATGTTCTTTATCGTTTAGGTGCATCAAGTGCGATTTACAACTGCTAGCTTTGCAAGGGATTTAGTAAATTTATACAATGAAAAGAAACTTTATAATTACCTTGAGTCAGCGTGAGCTGAGTATAACAGCACTTTGCCATCAGCCATCATAAATGCCGCCCAAAATGTTAGTTGTCTCCAGTCTCATCGAAGCAATACTTTAGCTCAGCAACTTCTCCACAAAACAATATGAAACGTTCCTACCTTTCAGTTTTTTCGAATGGAGTTAACACCAAAACGGAGAATAAACCAACTTGACGCTTAGGATAATTTGGATTGAAATACAAGAAGATTATTTTGAACCACGCGACAGCAACCGGTCCAGAGTCCGGTAGTGCGTCATAGCACGTGCTCGATCAGTCGAGTCACGTAGCTTCCTAATAAACTCTCCAAATTGTCTCAGAGATCTTTGGGCTCAGCAGTTATTTCACTCTACTATTTCTAGTTCTCTTCTCCGGTTTTACACAGATATCATCCTTTTATTTGAAACTAAGTTGGAGAACAAAGTGTCACAGAACCTTGCGTGACTCATGAACACAACCTCGTCCCTGGGACGTGCACGTGACGAGGAGAGACCTTTGCGGTCAGATCGTTGCTGTTACAAAGGTCATTCATTGACTTTTGTAGCGTGGCCGTTACATTTTGACCCGCATTAACATCATGTCAAGTATTTCAATGGCGAGGAATTTAGTGAAAAAGCGAAAGACATCAATTATTTGAAGCTAGACGGGCAGATTAGAGTAGAAGCATGGTTTTATTAATTTTATTGTATGAAAGCTAAATGTAGCGCTATTTAAGCTTCAGAATCGACATTATTTTATTTCCCATACAAAAAGAAAAAATCTCAACGGCTGTCTGTAACCCAATACCGCTTGCACTCAAAGGTCACCGTCCCATTAGTAGTTTATTATTACACGCTCTCTGGTGACGCGAGCTTGGACTGCTTGTGTTGCGAGCGGACAAAAAGTGGCTATGCATCCTTTGGTATGTACATTTTGCTTTTCAAGTTGGAAAGAATATTCAGTTGTGTTTGCTATACTTTAAATAGCTTCAAACAGACTCAAAAGACTTGAATGAAATCCCAGGTTAAAATGGATTATATTGTACCGGAAATAATTTTATCGCTGAACACTGAACAGTTTTGTGCTTGTTATTCCTGCTATCGACTTGGTTTAAGAGAATTTGTCCTCGTCCATGTTACACTTCACTTTCGTATAAAGCTTTTTACACGTTATATTTATTTTTCTTCAGAAATAAAGGATAACACGTTTCAGTGCACTAGCATCCAGAGAAGGTGGTGAAATAAGACAACCGCTCTTGACAAGTGTAAATGGAAGTGGATTCAACTTATCAATATAGAGAGTTTAAAGAAGCTGTTTAGAGGTCGGAGAAAATATATACACATTGTCAGAATATGGTATAAATAGCCAATTATTTTAAGTTTTAAGTAATGAGGGAATCAGAAAATCTGAGTCCCTTAAAATTTGGTGTAAAATACCAGGTTATGTTCAGTTCTAAGTGATGGGGGGATCAGAAATTCTGAGTCCTTCAGAATCGTTGTAAATGTCCAGTTTTATTCACTTTTAAATGATGGGGGGATCAGAAATTCTGAGTCCCTTAGAATCGGTGAAAATAGCCGCTTTTGTTCAGTTTTAAGTAATGGGGGGATCAGAAATTCTGAGTCCCACAGAAGCGGTGTAAATAGCCAGTTTTATTCAGTTTTAAATGATGGGGGTATCAGAAATTCTGAATCCCTTAGAATCGGTGAAAATAGCCGCTTTTTTTCAGTTTTAAATGTTGGGGGGATCAGAAATTCTGTATCCCTCAGAATAGGTGTAAATAGCCAGTTCAGTATTCAGTTTTAAATGATGGGGAGATCAGAAATTCTGAATCCCTTAGAATCGGTGAAAATAGCCGGTTTTGTTCAGTTTTAAGTGATGGGGGGATCAGAAATTCTGAGTCCCATAGGATCGGTAAAAATAGCCGATTTCGTTCAGTTTTAAATGATGGGGGGATCAGAAATTCTGAGTCCTTCAGAATAGGTGTAAATAGCGAGTTTTATTCAGTTTTAAATGTTGGGGGATCAGAAATTCTGAGTCCCTTAGAATCGGTGAAAATAGCCGGTTTTGTTCAGTTTTAAGTGATGGGGGGATCAGAAATTCTGAGTCCCTTAGAATCGGTAAAAATAGCCGATTTCGTTCAGTTTTAAATGATGGGGGGATCAGAAATTCTGAGTCCCTTAGAATCGGTGAAAATAGCCGGTTTTGTTCAGTTTTAAGTGATGGGGGGATCAGAAATTCTGAGTCCCTTAGAATCGGTAAAAATAGCCGATTTCGTTCAGTTTTAAATGATGGGGGGATCAGAAATTCTGAGTCCCTCAGAATAGGTGTAAATAGCGAGTTTTATTCAGTTTTATAATGTTGGGGGTATCAGAAATTCTGAGTCCCTTAGAATCTGGTGTAAATAGCAGGTTTTTTTCAGTTTTAAATGATGGGGGGATCAGAAATTCTGAGTCCCTTAGAATCGGTAAAAATAGCCGATTTCGTTCAGTTTTAAATGATGGAGGGATCAGAAATTCTGAGTCCCTCAGAATAGGTGTAAATAGCGAGTTTTATTCAGTTTTAAATGTTGGGGGATCAGAAATTCTGAGTCCCTTAGAATCTGGTGTAAATAGCAGGTTTTTTTCAGTTTTAAATGATGGGGGGATCAGAAATTCTGAGTCCCTTAGGATCGGTGAAAATGGCCGATTTCATTCAGTTTTAAATGTTGGGGGGATCAGAAATTCTGAGTCCCTTAGAATCTAATGTAAATAGCAGGTTTTGTTCAGTTTTAAATGGTGGGGGGATCAGAAATTCTGAGTCGTCCATGTTTGAGGGCGAAAAAAGCATTGCGTGACAAGTTGACGCGAGTAGCGTTGTCTGGACTCTTATCGACAACGGAAAATTAGCCAATCAGATTGCGAGATTAGAAACAATTGTGGTAAAAAAATAAAGTCCCTTCAGGCGGCTGGTATATTGGAGAATAAAGCCCGAGGCAGCAACCGCGATAACTTGCTCCCCTCAAGACTCGTGAAATGTCAAAATGCGTGAACTGAAGACAAAAATCGGAAACAAAGTTACACCTGTCTTTGAATGTAAATAATAATTGCCTCAAGCGCTAAAAGGAAACTCCAAATATATTGTTACGTTAGATAATTAAACACTTATACTTAACAATTTTGAAATGTACCAAATGGACTCCTAAATACACACTCTAATAACGTGTCATAACTGTGAGTTTGTACGTCAAAGCCCAAAGAGTTCCCGCAATTGTTAGAAGTGTTTTATTTTCCTTTTCGTGGAAGAAAACTAATACCTAATTGTCTCTACACTTCTCTGGAGCGACGCAAGTGTACCTGGATCGTACACTCCGCAATCTTTTGTACGGACGTCCATGAAAAATCTGTACAGCAGAATGTTGAGCTCGTTAGGAGGAATGTTTTCCAAGGCTCTTGTCTCTCCAACGGAGGAAAAGTATTTTCGCCAAATGTTCAGATCGTAAGTTGTCAAATTTTAGTGTTATCAGGTCGAAGTGAGTGAATAAAATCTTGAATTGTGCTTAATTGCCTGTCTTGTTCAAGTTCTTCGTCGTTTCGTTGGGAATTTCTTCCTCTGAACAGTAAAATTCACTTTCGCTGCGTACACTCTCGTCTGAATCTATTTTCTTCAGAATCTATATTTTCCTTACACATTTCCACGGGAAGTTGTTTATGAGTAACTGTTACCTTTGTTTGTAAACTTTCGCAACAATTTCAATTTGCCGCGAATAGCGTGGAAAAAAATCTGTACAGTCGTCCGTATCATAAAAAGCTTGAACGGTTACGAGCGCGCGATTAGCAAATCAGATTCAAGGATTTGGGATTCCGGCCCGTGGTTCGTATCGTAACAGCCAGAACGGTTACGAGCGCCCGATTAGCCAATCAGATTCGAGGATTTGGGATTCTGGCCCGCCGAAATGCTTCAGAAGAAAATAAACATATTTATTCTATATCGAACAACATTGTACAGCTTGGAAGAATGCAGCTATTTCGCAAGGTTCTATTTTTACAAAAATCTCCAACAGCCTTACTCTCTATATACATTTCATAAAAATAAGGAGAACAGCGCCCCATAACTCAAACAAGTCACACCTCGTTGTCTACAAGAAGCCAAAACATTCGTATGCATACAATTCACTTACGGCTTCTGCGTGTGGTAACACTTCACTTCCATTCTGGAACCGTTTGTTCCAAATTCTAGACTAAAATTGTATTCTAAACCTCTGACACGGTGCTTGTTACGTCTTAGTTATGACTCTATCGACCAATGCTAGAATTCAACTCCGATTGTAATAATTTCCAAGGAATAAGATAGGACGACGTACAGGAGCACCAACTGGCAACGGCTCATTTCGATTTCGGAGGTGATCTGTTCGGGAGGCCTAAACCACCTGAAATTCGGATGTAGTTTTAACCCTTTAACAATTTTTGATTTAATTTATCGTTCGCTGGCGACCGATAATTCAACTTCCTCGGTACAAGAAGAGAATAGCCTATATCAGAAAAGAAACAACGCCAGATTCAACGTTTGATAGAAGCCACTTCTGACAGTGACCGGTCAAAAGAAGTAGTTTTAACGTTTTGTGGCAATGTTGTTGTTAACTTTGTACTCTCAAGGTAGTTTAATGCAATAAAATATAGGTTAAAAATGCAACATGTTCATATCTGCCTGTGAAACAAATCAATCATTGTATGCAACCCAATTATAATGAAATATCGTGCCTTAGATGTGGAGGGCAATAAAAGGTTAACAGTTTTTAAATTCTCAAGCTACAGCCTGCCAACATAATGCATTTTCTCCCAGTTTAAGGACCAAAAAAGTGGAATATTTGACCTTATAATTCCACGGGGGATCACCTATTGATGTAATGAAACAGAAATAGAAAGTCTTTCGCCGTTCTTAAAAATGATGTGTTGTTGTAGCAATTCCTATCGCTGTAATGTTACAAAAACAACCCAGAACTGGAAGAAATCTAAAACATGCAAATAAATAGAAAGTTTAAAGGGTTAAAGAAAATGTATTGTCTTCTTCGGCAAAGAATCAGTTCGAATTTTCATAACAACGGAAGGCTAATTCCTTTCGTTTGCAGAAGGACAAATACGTCCTTTAAAATGCCACCTAAAGTCAGCAATCATGTTTCTTTTCCAAAAACAATCTGCAAATTGCTTTCGCTTGCCAAGGGACAAATATGTCGTTTAAAATGCGACATAAATCAGCGAGCATTTTCGTTAAGCCAACAACAGTTTGTAAATTAAGGGAATATACGGTTTCTTTTCCAAAAACAGTCTGCTAATTCCTTTTGTTTGCGGAGGGACAAATAAGTCTAAGTTTAAAATGCGACACAAAGTCAGCTAGCATTTTTGTGAAGGTTACCGTATACCTTTTGGGGTGTCTCGCGTCCAAGCGATGTAGCGCGTCCGGTTTAAACTGTAGATACCTAAACCCCTGCATCAAATTAAAGCTTATATAGCTGGCTATCAAACTATACCAAGAATTTTGAAATAAAATGAATACCTGTATACATTTAAAATGCGACACAAAATCAGCTAGGAAGTTTTTGTTAAGCCAACAACAGTTTAAAATTAGGGCAATCATGTTTCTTTTCCAAAAACAATCTGCAAATTGCTTTCGCTTGCCAAGGGACAAATATGTCGTTTAAAATGCGACATAAATCAGCGAGCATTTTCGTTAAGCCAACAACAGTTTGTAAATTAGGGGAATGCGGTTTCTTTTCCAAAAACAGTCTGCTAATTCCTTTTGTTTGCGGAGGGACAAATTAGTCGTTTAAAATGCGACACAAAGTCAGCTAGCATTTTTGTGAAGGTTATCGTATACCTTTTGGGGTGTCTCGCGTCCAAGCGATGTAGCGCGTCCGGTTTAAACTGTAGATACCTAAACCCCTGCATCAAATTAAGTTTATAGAGCTGGCTATCAAACTATACCAAGAATTTTGATCGTACAAAAATCGCTCTCGGAGAAAAAAAATATTTCGACAAAAAAAATTTGCAGATACCAGTTTGTTGTTTGTATGTTAAACTAAGCACTGTCCAAATTTGAAGGCAAACGAAAAAATCCTCTTTGCGTTTTAGCTCTTTGAAGTGTCCCCTTCAAGTGTTAAAAATTGATTCGAGAAAATCGCGCTAAAATTCGACAATTCATTTTATTTCAAAATTATTCCTATAGCTTGATAGCCAGCTCTATAAGCTTAAATTTGATGTAGGCGTTTAAGTATCTGCAGTTTAAACCGGGCGCGCTACATTGCTTGGACGCGAGACACCTCTAATATATACGGTAACTTTGAGCCAACAACATTTCGTAAATTAGGGGAATCCGGTTTCTTTCCAGAAACCGGTCTGCTAATTCCTTTCGATTCGTTTACAGGGGGACAAACATGTCGTTCAAAATGCGACATAAAGTTAGCTAGCTTTTTTGTTAGCCAACAACAGTTCGTAAATTAGGGGAATCCTGTTTCTTTTCCATAAACAGTCTGCTAATTGCTTTCGTTTGCGGAGCTGAGGGACAAATGTGTCCTTTAAAATGCGACATAAAGTCAGCCAGTATTTTCGTTAAGCCAACAACAGTTCTTAAATTAGGGGAATCCTGTTCCTTTTCCATAAACAGTCTGCTAATTCCTTTAGTTTGCGGAAAGACAAATATGTCGTTTAAAATGCGACATAAAGTTAGGTGGCATTTTTGTTAAGGTTACCGGATACCTTTTGAGGTGTCTCGCTTCCAAGCGATGTAGCGCCTCCGGTTTAAACTGTTTATTCGTTTACATGGGAGCAAATATGTCGTTTAAAATGCGACATAAAGTCAGCTAGCATTTTCGTTAAGCCAACTACAGTTCGTAAATTAGGGGAATCCGGTTTCTTTTCCAAAACACAATCTCCGAATTAAATTTTCATCTAAAGTAGATCAGAGTGTATTAGATCACACAAATATACATATAAAAGGCCACCAAGCGATCTGGGAACACAGGAGACAACATGTTAAGTGTTTTGCTTAAATATTCTCGTTTGGTGCCTCTGCTGGAAACCCCAATAGGCCGAGCTTTATGCAGAGTAGTGTTCGGCTTTATGGTATACTCTTTTATTTTTTATAAGAATTTATTTTATGAGAACATCGAGGCTGGAATTTGCAAAATTTTAAGATTATTCTTAAAATAAACCCGGGGCTAAGATCTTGAAAAGAATATAATTTCTGAGTTGAAAATTGGTAAATACAATGCAATATTTTTTTAACCAAACCGTATAAAATTCCACCTTTCTCTAAACGACAAAACTTGCCAATAAAACGATAAAACCCTGCACTAGCCAAATGTTCGATGCTAGTAAAAGGTCGATGAACAGTACATGTAATACATACTGGTTTAAAGCCCAAAAAATTGAACAATGTGATACGATGCAGATCTAGCCACCATTAATGCTTGTAATTGATACCCCAATACATCCTGAAACGGAAATGTCATACGCTCATCCTGATACGCTATAATCTAACAATATTGACAAGAATATTTTTAGTCTAATATCGGCAGAAAAATAAGAATATTCAGTCTGGGCCGGAAAAACAATATTTTTATACAAAAAAAGAGAGAGTGTGCGTATTTAGAATTCCCAGTAGGAACTGTGCGTTTATGCAATTTCCTCGTGTCCTCAAGAGTTTGATAAGAGCTCTACCAAAACGCTAAAGATGTAGGGATGTCTGTGAGCTAAGATGAGGCAGCTACAACCGGTATTCTGCCTTGGAGTAGTTAGAAGTAAAACAGGAACTTCTTGCTCGCTCACTTTGTGTGTTCTTTCCACTTTAACTGTTTTCTTTGTCGTTTACAATCGCACAATTTCATTTTGATTATTTTGATTTCCATTTCGACGTAGCAAGCACTTGTCAGAAGTTTAGAACACAGCTTAAGAATAGAATTAGAAATTAGGTATTCGTTGTTTCTTATTTGTACGAAAACGAGTTTTTAACTTGAATCCACTAATAAAATAACAACTATAAGCAGATGCAATTCTTAATAAAAATTTATCGGCCATTTTGCATATCATTTTCCAATAATTCTTACCTGATTATAGATCTCGTGTCAGGGTTTAAACATATTTTTGCCAAAGCAATTCATGGCTAAAACGTTCAGCATTACTTTTCATACTACTGGGCGCTGAGAAAGTCACAAGCGTCCCAGAGCAATAAAAAAAATTTGTTCGGCACACGAGAGAAGCGAAGCGACGTACAACCACCGTCAGGCTACGCGTTAAGGCCGATTTAGTTGGTACCGACCTTTGCTTACGACTTTCGCATGCGATTTCTAGAGCGCGCGCTGCTCGCGTCATGCAAAAACTCCCACACAACTCTCGTCATTTAACATTGCTTACGGTTGTCGTAGGATTTAAAAACATCTTTTAAAATCCCACGACAATTTTGTGACGTACACGACAGTCGTAAGGTTACCCTATACCTTCAGAGGTGTCTTCAGAGGTGTCTCGCGTCCAAGCGATGTAGCGCGTCCGGTTTAAACTGTAGATATCTGAACCCTTATATCAAATTAAAGCTTATAGATGTGGCTATCAAATTACACCAAGAATTTTGAAAAAAAATGAATTGACGAATTTTTAGCGTTGTTTTCTCGAATCAACAAATTCCTTTTGAGTTTTAGCTCTTTGAAGTGGCTCCTCCAAGTGAAAAAAATTGATTCGAGAAAATAGCACTAAAAATTCGACAGTTCATTTCATTTCAAAATTCTTGGTATAGCTTGATAGCCAGCTCTATAAGCTTTAATTTCATTTAGGGGCTTAAATATCTGCAGTTTAAACTGGACGCACTACATTGCTTGGACGCGAGACACCTCTAAAGGTATACGGTAACTTAAAGCCAATGACAGGGGTATCCTGTTTCTTTTACAGAAACGGTCTGCTAATTCTTTTCAATTCGTTTGTGGAGCCGAGGGACAAATATGTCTTTTAAAATGCAACATAAAGTCAGCTAGCATTTTTGTTAAGCCAACAACAGTTGTCGATGAAAATGCAACATAATGTCAGTTAGCATTTTCGTTAAGCCATTGACAGTTTGTAAATTAGGAGAATCCTGTTTCTTTTCCAAAAACAGTCTGTTAATTTTTTTCGTTTGCAGAGGTGAGTGACAAATTTGTCGATGAAAATGCGACATAAGGTCAGTTAGCATTTTCGTTAAGCCGACAACAGTTCGTAAGTTAGGGGAATCCGGTTTCTTTTCCAAAAAAGCAATCTCCGATTTAAATTTTCATCTTAAGTAGATCAGAGTGTATTGGAGCACACAAATATACATATAAAAGGCCACCAAATGATCTGGGAACACAGGGGACAACATTTTAAATGTTTTGCTTAAATATTCTCGTTTGGTGTCTCTGCTGGAAACCCCAATAGGCCGCGCTATATGCAGAATAGTGTTCGGCTTTAAAGTGCACTCTTTTATTTTTTATAAGAATTTATTTTATAAGAATATCGAGGCTGGAATTTGCGAAATTTTAAGATTATTCTTAGAATAAACCCGGGGCTAAGATCTTGAAAAGAATATAATTTTTGTGTTTAAAATTGGTAAATACAATGCAATATTTTTTTAACTAAACCGTATAACATTCTACCAGTTTCTCTAAACGCCAAAACTTGCCAATAAAACGATAAAACCCTGCACTAGCCAAATGTTCGATGCTAGTGACAGTTCAATGAACGGTACATGTAATACATATTGGTATACAGCCCAAAAAAATTGAACAATGTAGCACGATAGAGATTTGAACACCAAGCACTTGTAATTGATACCCCAATACATCCTAAAACGGAATGTCATACACTCATCCTGATACGCTATAATCTAACAATATTGACAAGAATATTTTCTGTCTAATATCGGCAGAAAAATAAGAATATTCAGTATGGGCCGGAAAAACAATATTCTCATAAAAAAAAAAAAAAAAAAAGAGAGAGAGAGTGTGTGTGTGTGTGTGTGTGTGTATATTTAGAATTCCCAGTAGGAACTGTGCGTTTATGCAATTTCCTCGTGTCCTCAAGAATTTGATAAGAGCTCTATCAAAACGCTAAAGATGTAGGAATGTCTGTGAACCAAGATGAGGCAGCTATAACCGGTATTCTGCCTTGGAGTAGTTGGAAGTAAAACAGGAACTTCTTGCTCGCTCACTATGTGTGTTCTTTCCACTTTTCCTGTTTTCTTTGTCGTTCACAATCGCACAATTTCATTTTGATTATTTTGATTTCCATTTCGACGTGACAAGCACTGTGTCAAAAGTTTAGAACACAGCTTAAGAATAGAATTAGAAATTAGGTATTCGTTGTTTCTAATTTATACGAAAACGAGTTTTTAACTTGAATCCACTAATAAAATAATAACTATCAGCAGATGCAATTCTTAATAAAAATTTATCGGCCATTTTGCATATCATTTTCCAATAATTCTTACCTGATTATAGATCTCGTGTCAGGGTTTAAACATATTTTTGCCAAAGCAATTCATGGCTAAAACTTTCAGCATTACTTTTCATACTACTGGGAGCTGAAAAAGTCACAAGCGTCCCAGAGCAATAAAAAAAAATTTGTTCGGCACACGAGAGAAGCGACATAAAGTCAGCTAGCATTTTTGTTAAGCCAACAACAGTTGTCGATGAAAATGTGACATAAGGTCAGCTAGCATTTTTGTTAAGCAATCGACAGTGCGTAAATTAGGAGAACCCTCTTTCTTTTCCAAAAACAGTCTTCTAATTCCTCTCGTTTGTGGAGCTGAGGGTCAAATATGTCGTTTAAAATGCGACATAAAGTCAGCTTGCATTTTCGTTAAGCCGATAACAGTTTGTAAGTTAGGGGAAACCGGTTTCTTTTCCAAAAAAACAATCTCCGAATGAAATTTTCATCTAAAGTAGATCAGAGTGTATTAGAGCACACAAATATACATATAAAAGGCCACCAAATGATCTGGGAACACAGGGGACAACATTTTAAATGTTTTGCTTAAATATTCTCGTTTGGTGTCTCTGCTGGAGGCCCAATAGGCCGAGCTTTATGCAGAATAGTGTTCGGCTTTTCGGCTTTAAAGTGCACTCGTTTATTTTTTATAAGAATTTATTTTATAAGAACATCGAGGCTGCAATTTGCGAAATGTTGAGATTATTCTTAGAATAAACCCGGGGCTAAGATCTTGAAAAGAATATAATTTTTGTGTTGAAAATTGGTAATTACAATGCAATATTTTTTTGACTAAACCGTATAACATTCTACCTTTCTCTAAACGACAAAACTTGCCAATAAAACGATAAAACCCTCCACCAGCCAAATGTTCGATGCTAGCGACAGTTCGATGAACGGTACATGTAATACATACTGGTATACAGCCCAAAAAATTGAACAATGTAGCACGCTAGAGATTTGAACACCAAGCACTTGTAATTGATACCCCAATACATCCTAACACGGAAATCTCATCCGCTCATCCTGATATGTTATAATCTAACAATTTTTATGAGAACATTTTCAGCCAAACGTCGGCGGAAAAATAGGAATATTCAGCCTGGGCCAGAAAATCAATATTCCTATTTAAACAAAACAGAGAGTGTGTGTGTGTATTTAGAATTCCCAGTAGGAACTGTGCGTTTATGCAATTTCCTCGTGTCTCTTGGGAGTTTGATAAAAACTCTACCAAAACGCTTAAGATGTAGGAATGTCTGTGAACCAAATTGAGGCAGCTACAACCGGTATTCTGTCTTGGAGTAGTTAGAAGTAAAACAGGAACTTCTTGCTCGCTCATTATGTGTGTTCTTTCCACTTTTCCTGTTTTCTTTGTCGTTAACAATCGCACAATTTCATTTTGATTATTTTGATTTTCATTTCCACGTGACAAGCACTGTGTCAAAAGTTTTGAAAACAGCTTAAGAATAGAATTAGAAAGTAGGTATTCGTTCTTTGTTATTTATACAAACACGAGTTTTTAACTTGAATCCACTAATAAAATAATAACTATCAGCAGATGCAATTCTTAATAAAAATTTATCGGCCATTTTGCATAACATTTTCCAATAATTCTAACCTCATTATAGATCTCGTGTCAGGGTTTAAACATATTTTTGCCATAGCAATTCATGGCTAAAACTTTCAGCATTACTTTTCATACTACTGGGCGCTGAGAAAGTCACAAGCGTCCCAGAGTGATAAAAAAATTTGTTCGGCACATGCCGATTTAGTTGGTACCGACCTTTGCTTACGACTTTCGCAAACGATTTCTAAAGCACGCGCTGCTCACATCATACAAAAACTCCCACACAACTCTCGTCATTTAACATTGCTTACGGTTGTCTAGGATTTAAAAACACCTTTTAAAATCCCACGACAATTTTGTGACGTACACGACAGTCGTAAGGTTATTCTATAACTCCAGAGGTGTCTTCAGAGGTGTCTCGCGTCCAAGCGATGTAGCGCGTCCGGTTTAAACTGTAGATACCTGAACACTTATATCAAATTAAAGCTTATAGAGCTAGCTATCAGACTAAACCAAAAGTTTTGAAATAAAATGAATTGACGTATTTTTAGCGCTGTTTTCTCGAATCAATTTTTTTCACTTGGAGGAGCCACTTCAAAGAGCTAAAACTCAAAAGGAATTTGTTCGTTTGCCGTCAAATTTGGACAGTCAGCTAGTTAACATATAAATAACAAAAACGTGTCTGCGAATTTTTTCTTTTGAAATATTTTTTCTCCAAGAGGGATGTTTGTACGATCACTCCACATTTTTTTTATCCTATTTCGAAAATGCTCTATAACTTTTAATTGCAATTGAATATGGCAAAATGCAGACACGTTTTTTTAGCGCTTTGGGTCCGGAAAAAAAGGAGCAAATTAGCGAAAAAACAAAATGCGCTTTGCTTTGACTTGTAGCTTTAAAAAGGTGACTCGGACGCTCACATTTAGAGGTCGTGAAAAATTCGACAATCTATATTATTTTAAACTTCTTGGTATAGTTTGATAGCCAGCTCTATAATTTTTAATTTGATATAGGGGTTTAGCTATCTACAGTTTAAACTGGACGCGCTTCATCGCTTAAACGCTAGACACCTCTGGAGGTATAGGGTAACCGTAAGCGAGTTGTGGGTTTAATTTACACCAAGCAAATCGTGTCGTAGGCCTGTCGTAAGCTTGTCGCATGCGATAAATCCTGTTTCTTTTCCAGAAACATTCTGCTAACTCCTTTCGTTTGCGGAGGGACAAATATGTCGTTTAAAATGTGACATAAAGTCAGCTAGTATTTTTGTGAAGGTTACGGTATACCTTTTGAGGTGTCTCGCGTTTAAGCAATGTAGCGCGTCCGATTAAACTGTAGATACCTTAACCCCTACATCAAATTAAAGCTTATTGAGCTGGCTATCAAACTATACCAAAAATTTTGAAATAAAATGAATTGTCGAATTTTTCACGATTTCTAAATGCAAGCGTCCGAATCACCTTTTGAAAGGTACAATTCAAGGCGAATTTTGTTTTCCGCTAATTCAATTTGCTCCTCAGTTTCCGGGCCCAAAGCGCTAAAAAATGGTGTCTGCGTTATGCCTTATTCAATTGCAGGGAAACGTTACAGAACACTTTCGAAATAGGATTTAAAAAATGTGGAGTGATCGCACAAAAATCGCTCTCGGAGAAAAAATATTTTGAAAGAAAATTGTAGCAGACACGTTTTTGTTGTTTATATGTTAAACCAACTACTGTCCAAATTTGAAGGCAAACGAACAAATTCCTTCTGAGTTTTAGCTCTTAAAGTGTCCCCTATAAGTGAAAAAATTGATTCGAGAAAATAGCGCTAAAAATTCGACAGTTCCTTTATTTCAAAATTCTTGGTTATAGCTTGATAGCCAGCTCTTTAAGCTTTAATTTCATTTAGTGGCTTAATTATCTGCAGTTTAAACCGGACGCGCTACATTGCTTGGACGCGAGACACCTCTAAAGGTATACGGTAACGTTAAGCCAACGACAGTTCGTAAATTAGGGGAATCCTGTGTCTTTTCCAAAAACAGTCTGCAAATTGCCTTCGTTTGTGTAGCTGAGGGACAAATAAGTCTTTTAAAATGCGACATAAAGTCAGCTAGCATTTTTGTTAAGCCAACAACAGTTCGTAAATTAGTGGAATCCTGTTTCTTTTCCAAAAACAGTCTGCTAATTCCATTTTTTGCGGAGGTGAGTGACAAATTTGTCCATGAAAATGCGACATAAGGTCAGTTATCATTTTCGTTAAGCCGACAACATTTTGTAAGTTACGTTAGGGGAATCCGGTTTCTTTTCCAAAAAATAATCTCCGAATTAAATTTTCATCTCAAGTAGATCAGAGTGTATTAGATCACACAAATATACATATAAAAGGCCACCAAATGATCTGGGAACACAGGAGACAGCATTTTAAGTGTTTTGCCTAAATATTCTCGTTTGGTGCCTCTGCTGGAAACCCCAATAGGCCGCACTATATGCAGAATAGTGTTTGGATTTTCGGCTTATAGTACACTCTTTTATTTTATGTAAGAATTTATTTTATAAGAATATCGAGGCTGAAATTTGCGAAATTTTAAGATTATTTTTAGAAAAAAACCCAGACTGAGATGTTGAAAAGAATATAATTGTTTGTGTTGAGACTTTGTAAATACAATGCAACATGTTTTTAACCAAACCGTCTTCCTTTCTCTAAACGGCAAAACTTGCCAATAAAACGATTAAACCCTGAACTAGCCAAATGTTCGATGCTTAAGTGACAGTTCGATGAAAGGTACATGTAATGCATACTGTTATACAGCCCAAAAGACATGAACAATGTATCAAGATACAGATCTGGCCACCAAACAGCTAAATCTTCCAATACATCCTAAAACGGAAATCTCATACGGCTATCCTGATATGCTATAATCTAACAATATTGACAAGGATATTTTCAGTCTAACATCGGGAGAAAAAAATAAGAATATGTAGCCTGGGCCGGAAAAACAATATTCTTACTATAAAAAAAAAGAGAATGTATTTAAAATTCTCAGTAGAAATTGTGCTTTTATACAATTTCCTCATGTCGCTCAAGAGTTTGATAAGAGCTCTACCAAAATGCTAAAGATGTAGGAATGTGTGTGAACTAAAATGAGGCAGCTAGAACTGATATTCTGTCTTGGAGTAGTTGGAAGTAAAACAGGAACTTCTTGCTCGCTCACTATATGTGTTTTTTCCACTTAAGCACTTTTCCTGTCTTCTCTTCTTATTTCGTCGTTCACAATAGCACAATTTCATTTTGATTATTGTGATTCTCATTTTGACGTGACAAGAACTGTGCCAGAGAATTCAGCTTTAGAATTAAATCAGAAATTAGTTATTCGTAGTTTCTTGTTTGTACTAAAACGAGTTTTAAACTTGAATCCACTAAAAAATAACAACTATCAGCAGATGCAATTCTTAATAAAGTATTATCGGCCATTTTGCATAACATTTTCCAATAATTCTTACCTGATCATAGATCTCGTGTCAGGGTTTAAACATATTTATGCCAAAGCAATTCACGGCTAAAACTTTTAGCATGACTTTTCACGCTACTGGGCGCTGAGAAAGTCACAAGCGTACCAGAGCAATGAAAAATTTGCTCGGCACATGTGAAAAGCGACGTACAACTCCCGTTCTACGCGTTAAGACCGATTTAGGCTGTAAAACTTTTGCTTCAAACTGTCAGATGCGATTTCTAGAGCGCGCACTGCTCGCGTCATGCAAAAAAATCCCACACAACTCTCGTCATTCAACATTGCTTATACCTACGATTGTCGTCAGTAGGATTTAAAAGCATGTTTTAAAATCCTACGACATTTTTGTGACGTACACGACATTCGTAAGCGAGTTGTAGGTTAGATTTACAAGAAACGATTCGTGTCGTAGGCTTGTCGTAAGTTTGTCGCATGCGGCAAAGTAGTACCCTGAAAATCGCCTTTTATGCGGCAGACCATGTCGAACTTAACTAAGTTTACAACATCAAATTTAAACTACAGTAACAATCTGATTCTGACAACGCTTTTTTCCCGGACTTAATTCATCGATTATGTTTGGTAGATTGGTGGCGTGGTGTCAGGCATAGGCCGAACCCTGTCAAATAAGGGGCGAAAAAGCTTCTTTCTAGACTAGACAGAATGGCAAGTCTCTTTGATAATCGTTAACCCTACGTAAGAAATCCCTCTAAGCTTGTATATAACTACAGTCCAACCTGCATCGTATGAAACGGTCAACCTCTTTTGAGCCATCAGTTGTCAAAGTCCCGAAAATTACTTCCGTTAATTGCTGTAATTCAGACCTCTATTAAACGGTCTCTTAAGCGTCCCAACGAACTGTTTCTATTGTCTTGATCTGTTTTAAAGGATCGATTTGTAAAAGAAAAGCACTGAATTGTGGTAACAAATGGCGGGCCAGGCAACTTGAATTTCTAATGATCTGCAATACTGACTATACGATCTTGACGTTAATGTTTTATTATTCCGTTTCTATACCATCTTCTCCTTTGTTATATTATTTTATCGCTAAAGTTTTTTAACCGAGTAAGTGATTTTGTGGGCGCTTTTTGAGCGTAAACTGTACACTAAATTATTGTGTTTGAGATGTACCCTACGCAATCTGTATTAAGCGGTCAACAGTGGCCATGCGATCACTTGGTCATTCAACGAAGGTTAATACAGGTTCGACTGCGCTTTTCAAAAATGAGCGTCAGAAGGTCGTCTTGAATTGTTCTTGGGCCAACTTTGTCACTGCCGCATGAAAAGGTTATCAAAACTGGATTTATTACATAACGTCATTTTCAACGGAAACAAGAGAATATGCAAGTTTACATGAACAACATACAGCTAGTGTAAACTAGTGCCCAGCTGCCACCTCTGAGTTGACACAAATATCTATAAATGCGTGTTGTTTGTAGAGTTTTTATCAAAAACATGAGCGATATTATATTGTATCAAGACATTCGGTACGCCTACGAACTTAGCCGCTTGTTTTGAGAACCACTCGGTGACTTTGTTTTGAAACCTGAAAACACAGGACTTCTCAGAATAAACAAACATCTTAAAAATCAAATTTTAACTTTACAAATAATCTATCCAGTTTAAGTTGAAACAGTTGACGTTATGTTTTGTTTTGAGTTTAAACAGCCTGCCTGCGGGCGTGTTCTAATAAAATTGTGTTTTTCTAAGAATGGTAAAAGATACTCATATTATTTATACAGTTGAGCATGGCATACGTTAGATTTAACAAGCTAGAGGATTTATGTGGTTCTGTGAAATGTGAATTTCTCAGTTTTCATCTTCCCTCAGTTGGAGCAAGATGGATCCGAAACTTATGCTCGTCCTGCTTGCCTTAATGACCGTTTTGGTGTGTCTCTCCGCTGATCAAGGTAATTCTTTTGTCTGTAATTGTATAAATTTCATTTCGGGTTGTGAAGAACAGAGTATCCCTATTTTTTAGGTAATAGAGTTAGTGCTTACTGCTAAGGAGCAAGCAGCGATCTGTAAAAAATGGAAAGATTGTCGTAAAGAAACAGTAACAGACTGTTTCCATTAACAATTGAACATTTTTTTTTTCAATTATTCCTGAAAAGTTCTCTTATCACGCTTACTAAGTTCTGAAGCAGGCTTAAGTGGGATTCGTTCAATTGTCCTCCAACTCCGGCTCTGGATTCTTCGCAACAAATTTAATTTCATAGAGCTTCCGTGGTGCTGATTAAGAAAAAAAATACAGTTTTGTTTCTGTAGAATGTAATCTTGTTCAAAACATAATTCTGCAGGTCAATACAAACGAAAGAGCTGACCGAGGGACATGGCCCATTGCGTGCATAGCGGGGAATGCTCTGTTATTTATTAGTTACTAAGTTTCTCCTTTTTTTTTTTTTTTTTGGTAAGAGTAATTTCTTTTAGCCATTTACCACAATATAAGAACTATTCTTCTTCTACAAGTACCTGTCTTCACAAAGTGTACATACTGGTTAGTAGGGTTTATTGCCGTAATTTAATTGAATGATTGCAATAGTGATTGGACGGTAATCAGAAGGTAACTGAACCTAGAGATTACGAGGGAGCAATTACTTTAATTTTGAATTAATCAACTAAGTTATAGCGATATTGTTTGACTTTCCTATATTTTTATTTCCTCTACCGGCCACTCCTTGTACCTTATTCTTTTTGATTTTCGCCCCGTACTTAAGGAGGCTCCACGCAGTTTTTCTGGACTTAAGGTAGAAGTTTTAATATCAGAATCTCGCAAGCAAGATAAACTTAGATCTCCTTCAAACTGCAATATCATTTCAACATAAGATAAAAGTTAATTTTCTCATTGGTTTGCAACAGCAACCATTACCATAGCAACGGAAATTTATAGCCTCTCATTTTAAACATTGTCAATTATCTCGAAATCCACTCAGATACTTAATGACGAAACTTTAGGGATTTAAACTACCCAATCTAGACAACTTCTTATTTTAACCACTTGTAATATAACAGAAAAATATGTGGGAGCATTTTAAAGATATCTCGATTTATGCAAAGTAACAACTGTTTCATTCATCTGCGTTTTATTTTAACTGTTTTCAAACATAAATATCTTAAAATCAGAGACACCCATCAAGCTCAATATACATTTAGAATGTTTTTATATTAGGATAGACCTTTTAAAACAAAAGCCAAAGTGTCAAGTTTTATTTTGTCAGGGAAATTAGTGAAAAATGCAGGAATAAACAAAATCACCCCGTAAAAATTGATTCATTATTTACTTGAAAACGCTCTTACAGATTTTTTTTCTTATTTCGGCTACAAGCTGTCTAGATTGAGTAGTTGAAATCTCTTAAGTTTCGTCATAAAGTGTCTGACTCGATTTTGAGATAATCGACAATGTTTAAAATGAGCCGCGATGCGTTTCTGTTGCTATGGTAATAGCCGCTGCTTGAAAACCGATAAGGAAATTTACTTTGACCATATGTTGAAATGATGATGTAGTATGAAGGAGATCGAGTTTATCTTGTATGAGAGATTACAATTTAAAAACTTCAGGAAAAAGTCCAGAAAGAAAAGTCCAGAACGAAGTCCCGCAGGAAAATTTAGGAGAAAAAATGCAAGTCAGAAACAAGACCAGAAAGATGTCAGAACAGAACAATTCACCACAAGGCCCGCTTAACTCAGAACTTTTAAAATGTTCTATTGTTTTGTTATATGATATGGGTATTAACTTTCGCGAAATCTTTTATTAGCGTGTATTAAATTTCGCAATTTCTTTAAAATCGCGAAAAGTAGTAATTGAAATAAGTACCTCTAACACTGCTTAACAGCTAAGTCGGTGTACCAACAAATTCAGTAGGGACCATGGGGTGTAAAAAGGAATTTTTTATTTGTTCCACCTAAAGGTCAGTCTGTTTCGCGTCATGAGGAAGACCAGGAAGACACCAGAATGAAGACGAAGGGAGTTAAACCAGGGAAAAAGTTGGCCTGTAAGAAAACACGTAAGAAGATTAAGAAGAAGCAACGCGGTCAGATAGGTACGATCTGCTACAAGAAGTGCTTCCTGTGGTTCTGCGACCATGAGTATTGCAAGGGGGATACTTTATGCTGTACACCAGGGAAGAAAGGTGGCGGTTGTTGCTCCTATGATAATCCAGTCTGCTTGGGCCCTTACTGCTGCCCCCGAGGTTATGACAAAATATGTTCTGGTCCAACCTGCTGCCCATCACACCTTAAATGCTGCCCGGATTTCGGCTGCTGCAGCAAGTAAAAGAAAACCCAGTGGAAGTACAATGTGATCACAACCCTATTTGAAAATTTAAGGCTGTAAATCGTAGTGGTGTAGACTGATTTGACTAAGCTGAAAATAAAATGAATCTATCTCGACTTTTTGGTTTCTTCAGTTTTTCTGCTTTCTTCAAAGTTATTTATTCCGACATTTTCACGTGAAATTTTAAGAAAATTGAATCGAATTGTAGTGATTCACATGAATGATATTACTGAAATTGTGATCTTCTAACCTTGACGTGATGTTTTCTGTGTTTTCACCCGAGGTTCTATCCACTATAAACATTTACTGGAAGGTGGTGACAGGAGCAGGGAGCTCTGATCTTGTGAGGGTCAATAAATACCAAACTTATGGAATTATCTGTCTCAAATTACGGACAGCGGAACGGATGATAAAATACAAATCCCATGACCATTGCACTCATCATTTCCAAAGTCTAACACATTAACCCAACAATCGCTCGCCTTTGGCAAAACGTAACAATGTGCATGATATATATAGATAGGCTAGCATAACATCGAAGCTTCCAATGGCTCATTGTTTCGTCCATGCGTGTTCAGCTGATAATCCCAAAGCAGGAAACATAAAAAGAAATTGAAAACGAAAAGAAAAGGAAAGGGAAGAAACAAAAGGAACTCAAGTCACGTAAAGGTGAAACAACATTTCTGGATAAGCTAAAATACCTTGTATTTTCGCAGAGTTTAGAATTTGTTACACTTGCGCAAAATTGCGCGTTTTTCATTTGGTCGCGGGGTCAGTCGCAGACATTGAAATATTTTGTAAACATGGTGCTACTATGACTAATGTGCTACAGGGAAAAGAAAAGTATAAAAAAGAAGAAATGGCACGTAGAGAGTTTTGAGCACTCGCCTATCAGATGTCAGTGATCGTGCTTTTCTCCAGCGCATGATATATGAATCAACGTTTCCATTGAACCCTTCCAGATTTAAAGTGATTTAGCACAAAAATTCTCATAAAAGTGTCATTATCAAGAGCCATTGTCAATAACTTTCGAGAATCCGGCGACAGAAGCAAAAATTCGAATTTTTTTTTTTATTTGCCCCAAAAGACCCTTTTGGTAAACCATTTTCAAAAATAATATTCAAAAGTTCAGCAAATTTTTATTTTGGCAAAAATTAGGAAAGTTCGAAATCGGCCTCAACGTGCCCGATGGCCCGATTGAAATTATGCAAATTAGTACATTTTCAAAACTCTCGTTCAAGACAAAGCAAAGTTTTCTTGAGTTAATACTTTCACAATCGTTTTTACATCCCTTGTGTTTGCTTCCAAATTATATGTTATCTCGACCTGAGCATTCGTTCATTTGAAGTTGTCCACGTAAAGAATACAATGTTTGCTATTCCTTATGATAGAATGATTTTTGCCATATTTCAAATTACCATATCATCGCGGGTATACGAATAAACTGGTAATGAAATAACTTTTTTGAACGGGCAATTGTTCTTATTTATGATGTTAAAATATTTAGTTTGGTCCTTAAAAAGTGAGTGCGCTAGGCCGAGATGTGTGGAATGCACTTTGACACAATTCGCCATTTCAGTACTTTATGTTCCTCCTGTTACTTCGCACTAGTCAATACAGTTCACGGAAGCTTTTAGATAAGATAAGAGAAGATTTCATGCTTTTATACACGTTAATAACTAGCTTTAAACTTGAGTACTCCCCATATTAGCATTAGGTTATCAAATGATTCTTTTCAGGTGAAATTTTCGAGTTTATTTTTAGCCGTTCCAGCTAGATGAAAGAGCCGTTCGCAGGGAAATAACTTGAAATCAGTGAAATTAATACTCTCTCTCTCATATCATGCTACACTTCCAAACTACCGTTATTTTTAAGCTAGAAAGTGTAACTGCTTCTTTTTTACGTGACCTAAAACAGAATTTGCCTAAAATATTACGAGTAATTAAAGTCCACCGAAGAAAAAAACTGAAAAAATCGCGCACCGACGCAAATGTAAACATCAGCCGTTTCTCAACTTGCCATATGGATGAAACGCGTCTGTTGTTTTACCTCTGTATACATTTATGATCAGAAAGTAGAAACAAAAAATGTTCTCTATGCCCATCTGTATAAATGCACTGGCCAATCAGGCTTGCTTTTCTGTGTGTTTGTCGAAAATACTGAAGAATAGTGCAACATTGTTACTGACTACTTGACTCACTCAATCACAACCGGATAACACCATTGAAAACTACAGATATAAAGAAATGCTCTTGCTTGTCTGCAATCGTTACTCACATTATATCTGGCGATATCACCTCCCCGAGGCAAGGCTGAAAATTGTCTCAAATTCCACATATTAGAGATTTAAAGTTTTGAACAACGCGAATAACTTTCATTGCGTGACAAGTGAAATGTAATGCACAAGCGCGCGAAAAGCACAGGATTAAACTATGTCAGATGACAGTACATAAATAATTTTTGAAATTACAAGATGAAATTGAAGCAAGTTAAGGTCTGCAAAGTATATTTAATGGACTGAAACGATAATCATGTAGTTTTCCTCCTCCGAGATTTACTCGGTATTGTCTGTGCCGGATTCTCATCAATAACATTACAGGAAAAGTAAAACAGAAATTAATTTAAATCAAGTCAACAAATTAAGACCTTTTGAAACCTCAATTCGGTATTTCAATACTATCCTCAAACAAAAATCTAATATATTTAGGAGAGCGAAGTTTGTCTTTCGCCATGGATCAACGCTCAAAAGTTGTGGATCAAGTTCAAAAGATGCGCAAGATTTGCAAGGTGTTATACGGTTTAAACTGATCATTCTGAGCCGTTGGGATTAAATTTCGATATGTCATTGTATATGCTAGCTCTGTGGCGTTTGTCCCGTCGCGTAGACCACTCGAGTTTCATTCTATCATGTAATCTGATTGGCCAACGAGAAATACGTTGGATACGTTTTAGTTTTTGCGGAATTCCGAGGATAACAAAATTGCATTTAGATATGTTAAGAGTTAGAAGATTGCTGGAGAACCATTCTGATACTGTTTTCTAGTCTGCATTGATATAATGTTGAAGATCAGTAAGGTTTTTAGATGAATAGTAGATTACGGTATGGTATATCACTTGCTAAATGACAATTCGGAAGATCATTCACATAAGTCCAAAAACGTAACGGACCGAGGATACGGCCTTGGGGTACCCCAACGGGTGTTACAACACAAAATGTAATAACTGACACAAAACGTAATAGTAACGCAAAATGTATTAACTTTGTTAAAGCAAAATGTAATAACTTTTGACGCAAAATGTAACACCAGAAAGTAACGCAAAATGTAACAGTATCTTCAGTTGGTCTTTACAGTATGTTGGGAGAGGAGGAACACAGCATTTTAGTAGCTGACTGAGTGAGCATTTCAAAGTGTCGTCATTTGTGTCCTATTTGTGAGGTAAGATTCAAACCACTGGGTGGTGGAGGTGGTAAGGCCAATGTTCGTCAGCTTCTGCAGTAATAGTTGATGATCCACCTTGTCGAAGGCCTTAGATAGGTCCAGAAAAACAGCACCTGTAAACCTACCAGCGTCCTTATTCTGGAGGATATTGTCTGTGAAATGAGCCAAAGCTGTCCCAGTTGATAGCTTCGGTCTGAACCCAAACTGCTGGCACGTAATGATTCCATTGTTCATGAGAAAAGCGTATAGTTGTATGCGTACAGCTTTTTCTCAGATCTTGCTTACTGTAGGCAAGGCAGTAATGGGCCTGTAGTTGTTTGCATCGAAGCGATCACCTTTCTTAAACAACGCTGACGCTTTTCCAAATTTCCAAAGAGAAGGGAAGGTGCACGATTCAAGAGATTGATTGAATAATCTAGTCAGACGGCCACTAATGACCGAGGCTGAATCTTTCAACAAACGCGCGCTGATGTTATCAAGACCGATATCTTTATTTGTTTCAGCTGTCTTAGTTGACAGAAAACGAAGTCTTCGGTAACAGGATCAAAAACAAATTTATGAGGTAGACTTGAGTTTTCTTGAGAGGCAGTCTTTTTACAAATAGGACTATTCCCATTTTTAATGATAAAAATGAACTTTTTGAAAAATCGTTTAATGACTTCAGATAATTTTGTGTCTTGTATTTGTTTTAATTACTTTTATTAGTTAATTTTGATGGTTTTCGAAATTTTGGGAAAATTCAATATGGCGGATCCAAGATGGCCACCGTTTCGAAATCATGACGTAATTTCCAAGTTACAAAACGGGTCAACTTTTCCTTAAGGACCACAAAAGAAAAATGTCGGGACGTGCTATTAATCCACAACCGTTTATTCTCATAGCTTTATGGAAGGTGAGAGAGAGGGGAAAATGTGCAGATGACTAAAAAAACCTCTGTCTTAATACCGTTCCGCCGTGCCTTCGCGCTTCTTAAAAGGTCAACGTCACTATCGGATCGTGGAACTTGGGCTCTTGTCGACGTTAAGACTTCAAAGCGCGATGTAAGAACCATACGTCTTGAGAGTGACCTGATACTATAAATTCATGTCAAAGTTTCCTCAAAATCGCTTTGCTAGAGCAATGTGTATAAGACGCATGCGTATTTGTTTATATTGTTATCAACAGGTATTTCGCTAATAAAACACCGCATGCTAGTCAGTTATGAACGACTACAGCTTTGGAAGCAAAAAAACTTCCTCAAAATCACTTTATACTCTTGCTTGAAATATCTATTCAAACTACCATATATGAATGGGTTAATGGTACTGCTCAAATAACCCAAGAACCCGTATAAAAGGTAGGCCTCTCGTGGCAAACTCAGTTCCCCGTGCACGGCGTCAATGTAATCCATTACACAAATCGGAATCCAGCAAATCGCGAAACCAGCCATCACCGTCGCTAGAGTCTTAGTCACTTTCGCTTCTTCGACGTTTGATCGAAGCTGCTGAGGGTTATTCTTAAGGGAGAAAACTTGATTGGTTCGAGAAACAGAGTAAAACACTTTGATATAGCAGAATGTGATTGGTGATAAGGGTATTCAAATATAAACGCATTCAATAAAGATTGTGTAAGCAATGCTGGTTTCAAATGCGTACATGCATGCTGCTTGTCTGGGTTTTAGTCTATATCCTCCTTTTGCAAAAAAAAAGTGGAGGCACAGATCCAACAAGGGCCACGCAACACACAGCGGCAATGTACACGAGAATCCTTCGTTTTTTGAATAACACGCAGTACGTTTCTCGTTTGACGATGCAGAAATATCGGCTGACAGCGATTATTCCCATGATGTGAAGAGAAGTCATTGAAAACGTGAAAAATGTGAACCCGTGAAATCGGCAAAAAAACTGCCACCGAAAATCCATCTGTCGTGGTACAGAATTGCAACTGAAAAAGGCATGCAGCAGATAGAGATTAAAATATCGCTCACAGGCAGTGCTACTAGGAACATATTGGGCAGCGAGCGAAGTCTCTGTTTTCTGTACACAGCGTAACAAACGAAAGGATTTCCAAAGAAGGCAGCTACGTTGATGACGGAGAGCAAAACTGTCTCAGTCCAAACAAGATATTCGCTCCTCGTTGAAAGCTCAAGAGAAATTGATTCCTCCATGATTATTACAGACCATAGGCAAAGGTTTGGTTCAAATTTTGACGCTTACTTCATTGTAAAACACGACTGGCTAGCGATAACCTGCTCGCCTCAAGACAAGTTGAATGTCAAAATCCGTGAACTAAAGACAAAATCGGAAACAAAGTTACACCTGTCTCTCAACGTAAATGATAATTGCCTCAAGCACTAAAAGGGAACTCCAAATATATCGTTACGTTAGATAATTAAGGAGTTATACTCAACAACATTGAAATGAGCTAAATTGACTCCTTACTACACACTCTAATAACCTTTCATTACTGTGAGTTTGTACGTCAAAGCTCGATGGATCCCCGCAATTGCTTTTAGGTGGATTTTCTTTTCCTTTACGAGGACGAAACTGGTACCTATTATCGAAAATAACCGGAGATGGTTATTGTATTATTTAATGGAAACATAATTCGAAGATGTTTTAATGGAAAATAGTGGGGACAACTTCCTTAAAGCAAGGGGGGAGGGGGGAATTGTGGTATCCAAAGAAAGACCGCTTTAACGTCGGGAGTGTTACAAATTATAACAATGGCGTTATATGATTTTTAATTTTTCGTAGCTCAATTTTTTGGCATACTATAACATTTTTTAAAAATTACAATTACAATTATTGTTTCGTGATATCGACTCATCGATATTTTGTCAGATTATTTCCATTTCAAAACTAAGATTCGTTTTTCAAAACATCGTTTCACCTTGAGAAATAATTTATAAATAATTGCTAAGCGTATCATAGTTTATTATGGCGCAAAACAGTCAGTTAATAAGCGTTAAACTAATGTCAGTAATAATATTAATAAAAAGGAAATTTGCTATTTACATGAAATGACCAACAGTACCTTACAATTGCATTCACAGGGACATCAATCATCAACAGTCAATCAACAACAAGCGCTACATTATCAAATGATTTTTAATCGACTCTCAAAACTTTCGTTTCGGTTTGAATGAAAAGTCAGAATGGCAAAGAAAGGATTAGTATTTATTCCCACTTGTCATAAAAATTTCTCTTGACACAAAAACACGAGTATCGAAAGACTGTGTAAGCCTTGTAAAGTGTGTAGAGCTGTTTCAATAAACCACTGATATTTGCATTCTCAGTATTGTTTTGGATCCACAATGTAGCCTGCAACGGAGGCTTTTGCGAGGGATATAAATGCGATAAATAAACCCCTTCAGGCGGCTGGTATATTGGAGAATGAAGCCCGAGGCAGCAACCGCGATAACTTGCTTGCCTCAAGACTCGTTAAATGTCAAAATGCGTGAACTGAAGACAAAAATCGGAAACAAAGTTAGACCTGTCTTTGAATGTAAATAATAATTGCCTCAAGCGCTAAAAGGAAACTCCAAATATATTGTTACGTTAGATAATTAAACACTTATACTTAACAATTTTGAAATGTACTAAATGGACTCCTAAATACACACTCTAATAACGTGTCATAACTGTAAGTTTGTACGTCAAAGCCCAATGAGTTCCCGCAATTGTTAGAAGCCTTTTATTTCCTTTGCGTGGAAGAAAATTAATACTTATTTGTCTCTACACTTCTCTGGGGCGACGCCATGGGAACCTGGCTCGTACACTCCGCAATCGTTTGTAGGGACGTCCATGAAAAATATATTCAGCAGAATTTTGAGCTCTTTAGGAGGAATGTTTTCCAAGGTTCTTGTCTCTCCAACGGAGGAACAGTATTTTCCCCAAGTGCTCAGATCGTAAGTTGTCAAATTTTAGTGTTATCAGGTCGAAGTGAGTGAATAAAATCTTGCATTGTGCTTAATTTCCTGTCTTGTTCAACTTCTTCGTCGTTTCTTTGTAGATTTCTTCCTCTGGACAGTAAAATTCACTTTCGCTGTGTACATTCTCGTCTGAATTCATTTTCTTCAGAATCTATGTTTTCCTTACACATTTCCACGGGAAGTTGTTTATGAGTAACTGTTACCTTTGTTTGTAAACGTTCGCAACAATTTCAATTTGCCGCGAATAGCGTGGAAAAAAAATCTGGACAGTCGTCCGTATCATACAAAGCTTGAACGGTTACGAGCATGCGATTAGCCAATCGGATTCGAGGGTTTGGGATTCCGGCCCGTGGTCTGTATCGTAAAAGCTAGAACGGTTACGAGCGCGCGATTAGTCAATCAGATTCGATGATTTGGGATTCCGGACCGTGGTCCGTATCGTAAAAAGCTAGAACGGTTACGAGCGCACGATTAGCCAATCACATTCGAGGGTTTGGGATTCCGGCCCGCCGAAATGCTTCAGAAGAAAAGAAACATATTTATTCTATATCGAACAAAATTGTACAGCTTGGAAGAATGCAATTATTTCGCAAGGTTCTATTTTTACAAAAATCTCCAACAGCCTTACTCTCTATATATATTTCATAAAAATAAGGAGAACAGCGCCCCATAACTCAAACAATCCACACCTCGTCGTCTACAAGAAGCTAAAACATCCGTATGCATACAATTCACTTACGGCTTCTGCGTATGGTAACACTTCACTTCCATTCTGGAACCGCTTGTTCCAAATTCTAGACTAAAGTTGTATTTTAAACCTCTGACACGGTGCTTGTTACGTCTTAGTTATGACTCTATCGACCAATGCTAGAATTCAACTCCGATTGTAATAATTTCAAGGAATAAGATAGGACGACGTACAGGAGCACCCACTTGCAACGGGTCATTTCGATTTTGGAGGAGATCTGTTCGGGAGGCTTAAACCACCTGAAATTCGGATTTAGTTTTAATTCTTTAACAATTTTCGATTTAATTTATCGTTCGCTGGCGACAGATAATTCAAATTGCTCGGTACAAGAAGAGAATAGCGTATATCAGAAAAGAAACAACACCAGATTCAAAGTTTGATAGAAACCATTTCTGACAGTGACCGGTCAAAAGAAGTAGTTTTAACGTTCTGTGGCAATGTTGTTGTTAACTTTGTACTCTTTAGGTTGTTTAATGCAAGAAAATATAGGTTAAGAATGCAACATGTTCTTATCTGCCTGTGAAACAAATCAATCATTGTATGCAACCCAATTATAATGAAATATCGTGCCTTAGATGTGGAAGGCAAGAAACGGTTTCCAGTTTTTAAATTCTCAAGCTACAGCCTGCCAACATAATGCATTTCCACCTAGTTTAAGGACCAAGAAAGTGGAATATTTAAACTTCTAACTCCATGGGGGTCACCTATCGATGTAATGAAACAGAAATAGAAAGGTCTTTCGCCGTTCTTAAAAATGATGTGTTGTCGTAGCAATTCCTTTAGCTATAATGTTACAAAACCAACCCAGAATCAGGATAACTCAAGAATATGCAAATAAATAGAAAGTTTAAAGGGTTAAAGAAAATGTATTGTCTTCCTCGGCAAAGAGTCAGTTGCAATTTCCGTAACAACGGAAGGCTAACTCTTTTCGTCTATCGTCTGCGACATAAAATTAGCTAGCATTTTCGTTGAGCCAACAACAGTTCGTAAATTACGGGAATCCTGTTTCTTTTCCAAAATTAAACAGTCTGCTAACCTCTTTCGTTTGCAGAGGGACAAATATGTCGTTTAAAATGCGACATAAAGTCAGCTAGCATTTTCACTAGGTCAACAACAGTTTGGAATTAAGGGAAACATGTTTCTTTTCCAAAAACAGTCTGCAAATTGATTTCGTTGCGAAGGCACAAATATGTCGTTCAAAATGCGAAATAAAGTCAGCTAGCAATTTTGTTAAGCCAACAAGAGTTTGCAAATTAGAGGAATTCTGTTTCTTTTCCAAAAACAGTTTGCAAATTGCTTTCGTTTGCCGAAGGACAAATATGTCGTTTAAAATGCGACATAAATCAGCTAGCATTTTCGTTAAGCCAACAACAGTTCGTAAATTAGAGGAATCCTGTTTCTTTTCCAAAAATGGTCTGCTAATTCCTTTCGTTTGCTGAGGGACAAATATGTCGTTGAAAATGCGACATAAAGTCAGATTGCAACTTTTGTTAAGCCAGCAACACTTCGTAAATTAGGGAAATCCTGTTTCTTTTCCAGAAACAGTCTACTAATTGCTTTCGTTTGCCGAGGGACAAATATGTCGTTAAAAATGCGACATAAAGTCAGCTAGCAATTTTCGTTAAGCCAGCAACAGTTCGTAAATTAGGGGAATCCTGTTTCTTTTCCAGAAACAGCTTCACAAGTTACTTTCGTTTGCGTAGGGACAAATTCGTCGTTTAAAATGCGACACAAAGTCAGGTAGCATTTTTTTTTTAAGGTTATCGTATACCTTTTGAGTTGTCTCGCGTCTAAACGATGTAGCGCGTCCGGTTTAAACTGTAGTTACTTAAACTCCACATCAATTTAAAGTTTATAGATCTTGCTATCAAACTGTACCAAGAATTTTGAAATAAAAAGAATTGTCGAATTTTTCACTACCTCTTAAACATATTATGCGAGCGTCCGAATCACCCTTTCAAGAGTACAATTCAAGGCCAATTTTGTTTTTCGCAAATTTTATCTGCTCCTCAGTTTCTGGGCCCAAAGCGCTAAAAAGTGGTTTCTGCGTTCCGCCATATTCAATTGTAGTAAAAAGTTACAGAACACTTTCGAAAAAGGATTTCAAAAAAAATCTGGAGTGATCGTACAAAAATCGCTCTTAGAGAAAAAATATTTGGAAAGAAAAAATTCACAGACGCCATATTGTTGCTTGTATGTTAAACTAGCTACTGTCCAAATTTGAAGGCAAACAGACAAATCCCTTTTGAGTTTTAGCTCTTTAAAGTGTCCCCATCAAATGAAAACATTGATTCGAGAAAATCGCGCTAACACTTCGACTCTTTATTTTATCTCAAAATTTTTGGTATAGCTTGATAGCCAGCTCTATAAGCCTTAATTTGATGTGGGATTTAAAGTGCCTATGAACCAAAAATTGTTTTTATTTAGTTTTAAAGGTTACCTTAAAAAATGCAGGTTTCCAAAGTTTGAGAACTCCAGGCTTAAAAATGTCAAGTCGTGCTATTTTACCCTAAAAGATGGTCAGGGGAATGGGCCGAGATTTTTCCAAATTCACCAAACCGTGACGTCACTTTGTTGCCACGGGTTTGTTTGCGTTGTCAAAGTGCCTTGTTGGGAAGTGAGCGAGCTTGGAAGGAAACAGGTCTAGTGAATCAGAAATGAGCGAATTTTCAGATATGTCCGGTAACCCCGAGGACGAAGATGTCGAAGAGGGAAACGATGAAGATTACGATGTAATTTATAGCGAAATTACACCATATCAAAACGAACCTCTGGCCCAAGTTGACGCTGACGACGAGAACACGGGAACACTCGTTGACGAGAACACTCGTTGATCTTACATCCCGAATCTGGCTGTCTGATCTTTCGATCGTCAAAAGACCTATCAAAATATGAGATCTTTTTTTTCATTTTGAATGGCCTGACGTTTTTGCTGTAAGCTCATATCTGTTTTAACGTTGACTTCATATTTTCAGGTGCCAATGTACAGAATGCAAAGTCGAGAACTTAGTAGGTTCGCTAGAGTACCGTTGCTGCAGGGAAATTGCCAATGCGTCAGCGAAACTGCTCTTCGATGGATCGATTAAACGCACGTCGTGCATAACAAAAACCTTTCTCGCAACAATATCGGCGACGGTCATCGCAGAGAAGGTCGTGAAACAATGACCATGAGGTGTAAAAACAGAAGCATGAAACTTGTCTCACCTGTCGCTTACTTCGCTCGCTAAGTTCTTCTTGACCTGGTGGAGTAGTAGTATCCCTCGTTGCGATCGCGTCCTTTTTTAGGCAATGCTTTACCTTCATCCCCGTGGCCTCCGTGCTGCTTAGAACGGATAAACTGCGCTCATAACACGAATCCTCGAAATGACCCGAACAGAGTGAAGTGTATTTTGACGTCGGGTTCTTGAAATCATGCCTATGTCTACGGACAAACTGGACCCATTTGGCCCTCACAGCCGGATCAGCGGGAAATTGGTACATTCGTATACCCGGGGTAAACGATCTGTTTTGGCAGCTTTGCTGGTTTGGCATACCAGCAACGCAATACCGCCCTCGCTGCCTCTTTTCCTCCATATTGCGGGAACGAATTTGGCAACAAAGTGACGTCAGAGGTTGATATCACGTGGTATCTTGGCCGCGCGATTCAAATACCATTTTTGAGAGTAAAATAGCCATTTTTTAGTCTACAGTTCTCCAACTTTGGAAACCTGCATTTTTAAAGGTAAACTTTAAAACTAAATGAAAACAATTTTCGGTTCATAGGCACTTTAAGTATATGCAGTTTAAACTGGACGCGCTACATTGCTTGGACACGAGACACCTCAAAAGGTATACGGTAACCTTAACATAAAGGTAAAGGTATACGGTAACTTTAAGCCAACAAATGTTCGTAAATTAGAGAAATCCTGTTTCTTTTCAAGAAACAGTCTGCAAATTCCTTTCGATTCGTTTACGGGGGGACAAATATGTCATTTAAAATGCGACATAAAGTCAGCTAGCATTTTTGTTAAGCCATCGACAGTTCGTAAATTAGGAGAATCCTGATTCTTTTCCAAAAACAGTTTGTTAATTCCTTTCGTTTGCGGAGGTAAGTGACAAATTTGTCGATGAAAATGCGACATGAGGTCAGTTAGCGTTTTGGTTAAACCGACAACAGTTCGTAAATTAGGGGAATCCGGTTTCTTTTCCAAAACAAAGACAATCCCCGAATTAAACTTTCGTCTAAAGTAGATCAGAGTGTATAAGATCACACAAATATACTGTCATATAAAAGGTCACCAAATGATCTAGGAACACAGGAGACAGCATTTTAAGTGTTTTGCTTAAATATTCTCGTTTGACGCCTCTGCTGGAAACCCCAATAGGCCGAGCTTTATGCAGAATAGTGTTCGGCTTTTCGGCTTATAGTAAACTCTTTTAATTTTATCAGAATTTATTTTATAAGAATATAGAGGCTGGGGCTAAGATCTTGAAAAGAATATAATTTTTGTGTTGAAAATCGGTAAATACAGTGCAACATTTTTTTAACTAAACCGTATAAAATTCTTCCTTTCTCTAAACGACAAAACTTGCCAATAAAACGATAAAATCCTGCACTAGCCAAATGTTCGATGCTAGTAACAGTTCGATGAACGGTACATGTAATACATACTGGTATACAGCCCCCAAAAATTTGAACACCAAACACTTGTAATTGATACCCCAATACATCCTAAAACGGAAATCTCATCCGCTCATCCTGATATGCTATAATCAAATAATATTGACAAGAATATTTTCAGTCTAACATCGGCAGAAAAAAATAAGAATATTCAGTCTGGGCCGGAAAAAACAATATTCTTATAAATAAAGAGGGAGAGTGTGTACGTATTTAGAATTCCGAGTAGGAACTGTGCTTTTATACAATTTCCTCGTGTCCTCAAGAGTTTGATAAGAGCTCTACCAAAACGCTTAAGATGCAGGAATGTCTGTGAACCAAGATGAGGCAGCTACAGCCGGTATTGTGTCTGGAGTAGTTAGAAGTAAAACAGGAACTTCTTGCTTGCTCACTATATGTGTTCTTTCCACTTTTCCTGTTTTCTTTGTCGTTAACAATCGCACAACTTCATTTTGATTATTTTGATTTCCATTTCGACGTAGCAAGCACTTGTCAGAAGTTTAGAACACAGCTTCAGAATAGAAATTGAAATTGGGTATTCGTTGTTTCTTATTTGTACGAAAACGAGTTTTTAACTTAAATCCACTAATAAAATAATAACTATCAGCAGATGCAATTCTTAATAAAAATTTGTCGGTCATTTTGCACAACATTTTCCAATAATTCTTACCTGATTATAGATCTCGTGTCAGGGTTAAGCATATTTTTGCCAAAGCAATTCATGGCTAAAATTTTCAGCATTACTTTTCATACTACTGGGCGCTGAGAAAGTCACAAGCGTCCCAGAGCAATAAAAAAATTTGTTCGGCACACGAGAGAAGCGTTCTACGCGTTAAGACCGATTTAGTTGCTACCGACCTTTGCTCACGAAGCCCGCGTCATGCAAAAACTCCCACACTACTCTCGTCATTTAACATTGCTTACAGTTGTCGTAGGATTTAAAAACATCTTTTAAAATCCCACGACAATTTTGGACGTACACGACAGTCGTAAGGTTACCCTATACCTTCAGAGGTGTTTTCAGCGGTGTCTCGCGTCCAAGCGATGTAGCGCGTCCGGTTTTAACTGTAGATACCTGAAGCCTTATATCTAATTAAAGCTTATAGATGTGGCTATCAAATTAAACCAAGAATTTTGAAATATAATAAATTAACGAATTTTTAGCGCTGTTTTCTCGAATCAACAAATTTCTTTTGAGTTTTAGCTCTTTAAAGTGGCTCCTCCAAGTGAAAAAGATTGATTCGAGAAAATAGCGCTAAAATTTCGACAGTTCATTTCATTTCAAAATTTTTGGTATAGCTTGATAGCCAGCTCTATAAGCTTTAATTTCATTTAGGGGCTTAAATATGTGCAGTTTAAACTGGACGCACTACATTGCTTGGACGCGAGACACCTCTAAAGCTATACGGTAACTTTAAGCCAATGACAGTTCGTAACGGTAACTTTAAGCCAATGACAGTTCGTAAATTAGGGGAATCCTGTTTCTTTCACAGAAACGGTCTGCTAATTCTTTTCGATTCGTTTGTGGAGCCGAGGGACAAATATGTCTTTTAAAATGCAACATAAAGTCAGCTAGCATTTTTGTTAAGCCCACAACAGTTGTCGATGAAAATGCGACATAAGGTCAGTAGGCATTTTCGTTAAGCCATTGACAGTTCGTAAATTAGGAGAATCCTGTTTCTTTTCCAAAAACAGTCTGTTAATTTTTTTCGTTTGCGGAGGTGAATGACAAATTTGTCGGTGAAAATGCGACATAAGGTCAGTTAGCATTTTCGTTAAGCCGACAACAGTTCGTAAGTTAGGGGAATCTGGTTTCTTTTCCAAAAAAACAATCTGCGAAGTAAATTTTCATCTAAAGTAGATCAGAGTGTATTGGATCACACAAATATAAATATAAAAGGCCACCAAATGATCTGGGAACACAGGGGACAACATTTTAAATGTTTTGCTTAAATATTCTCGTTTGATGTCTCTGCTGGAGGCCCAATAGGCCGAGCTTTATGCAGAATAGTGTTCGGCTTCTCGGCTTTAAGGTGCACTCTTTTATTTTTTATAAGAATTTATTTTATAAGAACATCGAGGCTGCAATTTGCGAAATGTTGTGATTATTCCTAGAATAAACCCGGCGCTAAGATCTTGAAAAGAATATAATTTTTGTGTTGAAAATTGGTAATTACAATCGATATTTTTTTAACTAAACCGTATAAAATTGTACCTTTCTCTAGACGACAAAACTTGCCGATAAAACGATAAAACCCTGCACTAGCCAAATGTTCGATGCTAGTAACAGTTCGATGAACGGTACATGTAATACGTACTGGTATACAGCCCAAAAAAAATTGAACAATGTAGCACGATAGAGATTTGAATACCAAGCACTTGTAATTGATACCCCAATACATCCTAAAACGGAAATCTCATCCGCTCATCCTGATATGTTATAATCTAACAATATTTACGAGAACATTTTCAGCCAAACGTTGGCGGAAAAATAAGAATATTCAGCCTGGGCCAGAAAAACAATATTCCTATTTTAAAAAAGAGAGAGTGTGTGTGTATTTAGAATTCCGAGTAGGAACTGTGCTTTTATACAATTTCCTCGTGTCCTCAAGAGTTTGATAAGAGCTCTACCAAAACGCTAAAGATGTAAGAATGTCTGTGAACCAAGATGAGGCAGCTACAGCCGGTATTCTGCCTTGGAGTAGTTGGAAGTAAAACAGGAACTTCTTGCTTGCCTGTCGCTCACTATGTGTGTTCTTTCCACTTTTCCTGTTTTCTTTGTCGTTAACAATCGCACAATTTCATTTTTGATTATTTTGATTTTCATTTCGACGTGACAAGCACTGTGTCAGAAGTTTAGAACACAGCTTAAGAATAGAATTAGAAATTAGGTATTCGTTCTTTGTTATTTATACAAAAACGAGTTTTTAACTTGAATCCACTAATAAAATAATAACTATCAGCAGATGCAATTCTTATTAAAAATTTATCGGCCATTTTGCATAACATTTTCCAATAATTCTTACCTGATTATAGATCTCGTGTCAGGGTTTAAAAATATTTTTGCCAAAGCAATTCATGATTAAAACTTTCAGCATTACTTTTCATACTACTGGAGAAAGTCACAAGCGTCCCAGAGCAATAAAAAAATTTGCTCGGCACATGAGAGAAGCGACGTACAACCCCCGTTCTAAGCGTTAAGGCCGATTTAGTTGGTACCGACCTTTGCTTACGACTTTCGCATGCGATTTCTAAGGCGCGCGCTGCTCACATCATGCAAAAACTCCCACACAACTCTCGTCATGTAACATTGCTTACGGTTGTCTAGGATTTAAAAACATCTTTTAAAATCCCACGACAATTTTGTGACGAACACGACAGTCGTAAGGTTATTCTATAACTCCAGAGGTGTCTCGCGTCCAAGCGATGTAGCGCGTCCGGTTTAAACTGTAGATACCTGAACACTTATATCAAATTAAAGCTTATAGAGCTAGCTATCAGACAAACCAAAAATTTTGAAATAAAATGAATTGACGTATTTTTAGCGCTGTTTTCTCGAATCAATTTTTTTTTTCACTTGGAGGAGCCTCTTCAAAGAGCTAAAATTCAAAAGGAATTTATTCGTTTGCCGTCAAATTTGGACAGTCAGCTAGTTAACATATAAACAAGAAAAACGTGTCTGCGAATTTTTTCTTTTGAAATATTTTTTCTCCAAGAGGGATGTTTGTACGATCACTCCACATTTTTTTTATCCTATTTCGAAAATGCTCTATAACTTTATATTGCGATTGAATATGAAAAAATGCAGACACGTTTTTTTAGCGCTTTGTGTCCGGAAAAAAAGGAGCAAATTAAATTAGCGGAAAAAAAAATGCGCTTTGATTTGACTTGTAGCTTTAAAAAGGTGACTTGGACGCTCGCATTGAGGTCGTGAAAAATTCGACAATCTATATATTTTAAACTTCTTGGTAGAGTTTGATAGCCAGCTCTATAATCTTTAATTTGATATAGGGGTTTAGGTATCTACAGTTTAAACTGGACACGCTTCATCGCTTAAACGCTAGACACCTCTGAAGACACCTCTGGAGTTATAGAATAACCTTACGACCGTCGTGTACGTCACAAAATTGTCGTGGGATTTTAAAAGATTTTAAATTTTAGACAACCGTAAGGAATGTTAAATGACGAGAGTTCGTCATACCTTTTGAGTTGTCTCGCGTCTAAACGATGTAGCGCATCCGGTTTAAACTGTAGTTATTTAAACTCCACATGAATTTAAAGTTTATAGATCTGGCTATCAAACTGTACCAAGAATTTTGAAATAAAATGAATTGTCGAATTTTTCACTACCTCTTAAACATATTATGCGAGCGTCCGAATCACCCTTTCAAGAGTACAATTCAAGGCAAATTTTGTTTTTCGCAAATTTTATCTGCTCCTCAGTTTCTGGGCCCAAAGCGCTAAAAAGTGGTTTCTGCGTTTCGCCATATTCAATTGTAGTAAAAAGTTACAGAACGCTTTCGAAAAAGGATTTCAAAAAAAATCTGGAGTGATCGTACAAAAATCGCTCTTGGAGAAAAAATATTTGGAAAGAAAAAATTCACAGACGCCTTATTGTTGCTTGTATGTTAAACTAGCTACTGTCCAAATTTGAAGGCAAACGGACAAATCCCTTTTGAGTTTTAGCTCTTTAAAGTGTCCCCTTCAAATGAAAACATTGATTCGAGAAAATCGCGCTAAAACTTCGACTCTTTATTTTATTTCAAAATTTTTGGTATAGCTTGATAGCCAGCTCTATAAGCCTTAATTGGATGTGTGGTTTAAGTATATGCAGTTTAAACCGGACGCGCTACATTGCTTGGACACGAGACATATCAAAAGGAAGTACAAAAGGACATCTTTAATTTGATATAGGGGTTTAGGTATCTACAGTTTAAACTGGACGCGCTTCATCGCTTAAACGCTAGACACCTCTGGAGGTATAGGGTAACCGTAAGCGAGTTGTGGGTTTAATTAACACCAAGCAATTCGTGTCGTAGGCCTGTCGTAAGCTTGTCGCATGCGATAAATCCTGTTTCTTTTCCAGAAACATTCTGCTAACTCCTTTTGTTTGCGAAGGGACAAATATGTCGTTTAAAATGCGACATAAAGTCAGCTAGTATTTTTGTGAAGGTTACGGTATACCTTTTGAGGTATCTCGCGTTTAAGCAATGTAGCGCGTCCGGTTTAAACTGTAGATACCTTAACCCCTACATCAAATTAAAGCTTATTGAGCTGGCTATCAAACTATACCAAAAATTTTGAAATAAAATGAATTGTCGAAATTTTCACGATTTCTAAATGCAAGCGTCCGAATCACCTTTTGAAAGGTACAATTCAAGGCGAATTTTGTTTTCCGCCAATTTAATTTGCTCCTCAGTTTCCGGGCCTAAAGCGCTAAAAAATGGTGTCTGCGTTTGGCCATATTCAATTGCAGTAAAAAGTTACAGAACACTTTCGAAATAGGATTTAAAAAATGTGGAGTGATCGCACAAAAATCGCTCTCGGAGAAAAAATATTTTGAAAGAAAATTGTCGCAGACACGTTTTTGTTGTCTATATGTTAAACCAACTATTGTCCAAATTTGAAGGCAAATGAACAAATTCCTTCTGAGTTTTAGCTCTTAAAGTGTCCCCTTCAAATGAAAACATTGATTCGAGCTACATTGCTTGGACGCGAGACACCTCTAAAGGTATACGGTAATTTTAAGCCAGCAACAGTTCGTAAACTGGGGGAATCCTGTTTCTTTTCCAAAAACAGTCTGCAAATTGCCTTCGTTTGTGGAGCTGAGGGACAAATATGTCTTTTAAAATGCGACATAAAGTCAGCTAGCATTTTTGTTAAGCCAACAACAGTTCGTAAATTAGTGGAATCCTGTTTCTTTTCCAAAAACAGTCTGCTAATTCCTTTCGTTTGCGGAACTGAGTGACAAATTTGTCCATGAAAATGCGACATAAGGTCAGTTACCATTTTCGTTAAGCCGACAACAGTTTGTAAGTTACGTTAGGGGAATCCGGTTTCTTTTCTAAAAAACAATCTCCGAATTAAATTCTCATCTCAAGTAGATCAGAGTGTATTAGATCACACAAATATACCGATAAAAGGCCACCAAATGGTCTGGGAACACAAGAGACAGCATTTTAAGTGTTTTGCCTAAATATTCTCGTTTGGTGCCTCTGCTGGAAACCCCAATAGGCCGCGCTATATGCAGAGTAGTGTTCGGCTTTTCGGCTTATAGTACACTCTTTTATTTTATATAAGAATTTATTTCATAAGAATATCGAGACTGAAATTTGCGAAATATTAAGATTATTTTTAGAAAAAACCCGAGACTGAGATGTTGAAAAGAATATAATTTGTTTGTGTTGAGACTTTTTAAATACAATGCAATGTGTTTTTAACCAAACTGTCTTCCTTTCTCTAAACGGCAAAACTTGCCAATAAAACGATTAAACCCTGAACTAGCCAAATGTTCGATGCTTAAGTGACAGTTCGATGAACGGTACATGTAATGCATACTGTTATATAGCCCAAAAGACATGGACAATGTATCACGATACAGATCTGGGCACCAAACAGATAGATCTTCCAATACATCCTAAAACGGAAATCTCATACGGCTATCCTGATATGCTATAATCTAACAATATTAACAAGAATATTTTCAGTCTAACATCGGCAGAAAAAAATAAGAATATTTAGCCTGGGCCGGAAAAACAATGTTCTTACTAAAAAAAAAGAGAAAGTATTTAAAATTCTCAGTAGGAAGTGTGCTTTCCTTGTGTCGCTCAAGAGTTTGATAAGAGCTCTACCACAATGCTAAAGATGTAGGAATGTGTGTGAACTAAAATGAGGCAGCTAGAACCTGTATTCTGCCTTGGAGTAGTTGGAAGTAAAGCAGGAACTTCTTGCTCGCTCACTATATGTGTTTTTTCCACTTAAGCACTTTTCCTGTCTTCTCTTCTTATTTCGTCGTTCACAATAGCACAATTTCATTTTGATTATTTTGATTCTCATTTCGACGTGACAAGAACTGTGCCAGAGAATTCAGCTTTAGAATTAAATCAGAAATTAGTTATTCGTAGTTTCTTCTTTGTACTAAAACGAGTTTTAAACTTGAATCCACTAATAAAATAACAACTATCAGCAGATGCAATTCTTAATAAAGCATTATCGGCCATTTTGCATAACATTTTCCAATAATTCTTACCTGATCATAGATCTCGTGTCAGGGTTTAAACATATTTATGCCAAAGCAATTCACGGCTAAAACTTTTAGCATGACTTTTCACGCTACTGGGCGTGGGGAAAGTCACAAGCGTACCAGAGCAATGAAAAATTTGCTCGGCACATGAGAGAAGCGACGCACAACGCCCGTTCTACGCGTTAAGGCCGATTTAGACTGTAAAACTTTTGCTTACAACTGTCGGATGCGATTTCTGGAGCGCGCGCTGCTCGCGTCATGCAAAAAATCCCACACAACTCTCGTCATTCAACATTGCCTATACCTACAATTGTCGTCAGTAGGATTTAAAAGCATGTTTTAAAATCCTACGACATTTTTGTGACGTACACGACAGTCGTAAGCGAGTTGTAGGTTTGATTTACAAGAAACAATTCGTGTCGTAGGCTTGTCGTAAGTTTGTCGCATGCGACAAAGTAGTACCGTGAAAATCGCCCTTTATGCGGCAGACCATGTCAAACTTAACTAAGTTTACAACATCAAATTAAAACTACAATAACAATCTGATTCTGACAACGCTTTTTTCCCGAAACTAATTGATCGATTATGTTCGGTAGATTGGTGGCGTGGTGTCAGGCATAGGCCGAAGCCTGTCAAATAAGGGGCGAAAAAGCTTCTTTATAGACCAGACAGAATGGCAAGTCTCTTTGATAATCCTTAACCCTACGTAAGAAATCCCTGTAAGCTTGTATATAACTATAGTCCAACCTGCATCGTTTGAAACGGTCAACCTCTATTGAGCCATCAGTTGTCAAAGTCCCGCGAACTATTTCTATTGTCTTGATCCGTTTTAAAGGATCGATTTGTAAAAGGAAAGCACTGAAACGTGGTAACAAATGGCGGGCCAGGCAACTTGAATTTCTAATGATCTGCAATACTGACTATACAATCTTGGCGTTGATGTTTTATTATTCCGTTTCTATACCATCTTCTCCTTTGTTATATCATTTTATCGCTAAAGTTTTTTTAACCGAGTAAGTGATTTTGTGGGCGCTTTTTGAGCGTAAACTGTACACTAAGTTATTGTGTTTGAGATGTACCCTACGCAATCTGTATTAAGCGGTCAACAGTGGTCATTCGAACACTTGGTCATTCAACGAAGGTTAACACAGGTTCGATTGTGCTTTTCAAAAATGAGCGTCAGAAAGTCGTCTTGAATTGTTCTTGGGCCAACTTTGTCACTGCCGCATGAAAAGGTTATCAAAACTGGATTTATTACATAACGTCATTTGAAACGGAAACAAGAGAATATGCAAGTTTACATGGACAACATACAGCTAGTTTAAACTAGTGCCCAGCTGCCACCTCTGAGTTGACACAAATATCTATAAATGCGTGTTGTTTGTAGAGTTTTTATCAAAAACTTGAGCGGTATTGCATCAAGACATTCAGTACGCCTACGAACTTAGCCGCTTGTTTTGAGAGCCACTCGGTGACTTTGTTTTGAAACCTGAAAACACAGGACTTCTCAGGATAAACAAACATCTTAAAAATCAAATTTAAACTTTCCAAATAATCTATCGAGTTTAAGTTGAAACAGTTGACGGTATACCTTGTTTTCAGTTTAAACAGCCTGTCTGCGGGCGTGTTCTTATAAAATTATGTTTTCTTAAGAATGGGAAGAGATACTCGTGTTATTTAGACATTTGAGCATGGCATAATTTAGATTTAACAAGCTAGAGTATTTATGTGGTTCTGTGGATTGTGAATTTCTCAGTTTTCATCTTCCCTCAGTTGGAGCAAGATGGATCCCAAACTGATGTTCGTCCTGCTTGCTTTAATGACCGTTTTGGTGTGTCTCTCTGCTGATCCAGGTAATTCTTTTGTCTGTAATTGTATAAATTTCATTTCGGGTTGTGAAGAACAAGACTATCCCTACTTTTGAAGTAATAGAGTTAGTGCTTATTGCTAAGGGGCAAGCTGCGATCTGTAAAAAATCGAAGGATTCTCGTAAAAAAATAGTAACAGACTGTATCCATTAACAATTGGACATTTATTTTTTCAATTATTCCTGAACAGTTCTCTTATCACGCTTACTAAGTTCTGAAGGAGGCTTAAGTGGGATTCAGTCAATTGTCCTCCAACTCCGGCTCTGAATTCTTCGAACCATTTCAATTTCACAGAGCTTCCGTTAAAAAATTAGTTTTGTTTCTGTAGAATGTAATCTTGTTCAAAACATGATTCTGCAAGTCAATAGAAACGAGAGAGCTCTCCGAGGGACATGGCCCATTGCGTACATAGCGGGGAATGCTCTCTAAGTTATGAGTTACTAAATTTTTCGCTCTCTCTCTCTCTCTCTTTTTTTTTTTTTTTTGGTAAGAGAAATTTCTTTTAGCCATTCACCACAATATAAGAACCATTCTTCTTCTTCTATAAGTACCTGTCTTCGCATAGTGTACATACTGGTTAGTAGGATTTATTGTCGTAATTTATTTGAATGATTGCAATAGTGATTGGATGGTAATCAGAAGGTAACTGAACCTAGAGATTATGAATGAGCAATTAGTTTAATTTTGAATTTTTCAACTAAGTTATAGCCATACCGTTTGACTTTCCTATATTTTTATTTCCTCCCACCCCCCCCCCCCCCCCTTGCCTCCCCTGTTCCTTATTTTTACTAATTTTCGCGCGTAATTAATTTGGCCAAAAATTTGAGAGCCAAATTTTACCAGTATCAATTATCGCAATTGCAAGAACAATTGGAACAAAACTATACTAAATTTCCCAATTTTGTCTGTGTTTGTGTTTTATTTCTTAAATCCTGAGCTGAATTCACTTCTTACAAATTAACTAAACAGAAATAAAGAAATAGTGGAAAGATACAAAGGTCTGGTTCAGTCTAACTACAAGGAACCTACAAATAGAGACTTTGATGACTGTACTAAAGAGGTTTTGTCCGAATTACAAGCTGAAGAAACTGGTGAATAGGATGAAGAAGGCAAGTCAAAAACAAGACCAGAAAGATTTTTTTTCAATGACAGATAGTTACTCTCCGTTTTAACTCAGAACAATTCACCATAAGGCGCGGTTAACTCAAAACATTTCTTATTGTTTTGGTATGTGATATGATATGAAATTTTGCGCGGCCTTTTTTTTTTTGCGCGTTTTAAATTTCGCCATTTTTTTTTTTTAATTTGAAATCGTGAAAATCGCGAAAATTAGTAACAATAAGGTAGATGAAATAAGTACCTTTAGAAGAGCTCAACAACTCGGTGTACCAATAAATTCAGTAAGAACCATGAGGTGTAAAAGATAACCTGCATTTTTTTATTTGTCCCACTTAAAGGCCAGTCTGTTTCACGTCATGAGGAAGACCAGGAAGACACCAGAATGAAGAAGAAGGGAATTAAACCAGTGAAAAATGTGGCCTGTTTGAAAACACGGAAGAAGATTAAGAAGAATCAACGCGGTCAGATAGGTACGATCTGCTACAAGAAGTGCTTCCTGTGGTTCTGCGACCATGAGTATTGTAAAGGAGAAAAAATATGCTGTACACCAGGGAAAAAAGGTGGCGGTTGTTGCCCCTATGATTATCCAGTGTGCTTGGGCCCTTACTGCTGCCCCCGAGGTAATGACAAAATATGTTCTGGTCCAACCTGCTGCCCACCACACCAAAAATGCTGCCCAGATTACGGCTGCTGCAACAAGTAAAAGAAAACCCAATGGAAGTACAATGTGATCACAAGCCTATTTAAAAATTGGAGGCTGTAACTCGTAGTGGTGTAGACTGATTTGATGTTGCTGAAAATAAAATGAATCTAAATCGACTTTATGGTTTTTTCAGTTGTTCTGCTTTCTGCAGAGTTATTATTTCGGCATTTGCACGTGAAATTTTTAGAAGATTGAATCGAATTGTAGTGATTCATATGAATGATATTACTGAGATTGTGATCTTCTTACCTTAACTTGGTGTTTTCTGTGCTCGGTAACTTTTTTTCTTTTCACCCGAGGTTCTATCCACTATAAAACATTTACTGGAAGGTGGTGACAGGAGCAGTGAGCTCTCATCTTGTGAGGGTCAATAAATTCACAACTAATTAACTTATCTGTCTCAAGGATAAAATATAAATCCCATGACCATTGCACTTATCACTTCCAATTTCCAATGTAATAACCCGACAATCGCTCGCCTTTGGCAATACGTAACAATGTGTATGATATATATAGATAGGCTATCATAACAGCGAAGCTTCCAAGGGCTAATGGTTTCGTCCATGCGTGTTCAGCTGATAATCCCAAAGCAGGAAACATAAAAAGAAATTGAAAACGAAAAGAAAAGGAAAGGGAAGAAACAAAAGGAACTCGAGACACGTAAAGGTGAAACAACATTTCTGGATAAGCTAAAATACCTTGTATTTTCGCAGGGTTTAGAATTTGTTACACTTGCGCAAAATTGCGCGTTTTTCATTTGGTGGCGTGGTCAATCGCAGACATTGAAATATTTTGTAAACAATTGGTGCTACTATGACTAATGTGCTACAGGGAAAAGAAAAATATAAAAAAAGAAAAAAAACCTACAAATGGCACGTGAAGAGTTTTGAGCACTCGCCTATCGGATGTCAGTGTTCGTGCTTTTATCCACCGCATGACATATGAATCAACGTTTCCCTTGAACCCTTCCAGATTTAAAGTGATTTAGCACAAAGATTCTCATGAAAGTGTCATTATTTCTCTAGGCTTTTGGGCATGGCCAATATCATGAATGCATCGTTTTCCCTACTTTCAGTAGACTCTAATGCCCTTAAAACGGAAGAGTCCTATTGTTTTTCGTATTCGCATTTTGCTTTTGTTATGTTTTTAACTGATCTTCAATCTACAATGTTCGTTAGCTACATGTAATTAATCTAATCAAAAGTTAACAAGAATTTTAAAGAAAGTAATTAATGTTGCGATCGTGGTCATGTTCTTCGGTGGATAACACGACCAACTTTCACATTAAACACAACTTCATTCGTACAACATGGCCTCTAAATCCGAATGTGGTTACATGTGACAGCGTAAAGGTATGATGCAATACATAGCCTCGATCTGGTGTTAAGTTAACAATCGCTTCCGGTTTATATCAGTTGAGTTTGTATCTTAACACCCCGAACTGGTATAAACATCCAATACTTGTTGAACAAAATTTTCTTATAATTATTCTGAAAGAATTAGGATTTAGGTGCCGTCGGAATGTACTTAGAATTGTGTAATTGTGTTGCTTAGTTACAAGGGATTTATTGAAATCAGACGGTTTTATCCATAATATGATCATAGAATAGTTGACAGGTGCTTACTTTAACAATGTCAGGAAGTTTAATAAGGCCAAGCTTTACATAATGGTGAGTAATATGATCACGAAGTGGTACGTTGTTGATGATTCCTCGCGAAGCGAGGGCCGAAGGCCCGAGCGTAGCGAGGTTAATAAATTTGTCGGCCTGAGCCGGCCCGAGCGGAGCTAAGCCACGCGAATTCGAGCGAAAAATATATTTATATATACATATATTTTTTTGAAGGTGTCCGCACTTGAATGACGTCAGACTGTCTGGCGTCGTCTGAAAAAAATTTGCATACATCGGAAAAAATATGCGTGCATGATCAAATTTCCACTGCAATGTTCATCAATATTCACTGGATACAGAACTATCTCTCCAGAATCTTTTCCCTTTCTTTCAGAAATGTTTTTTTGTGAAAGATTGAATTGAAGAAATTACACGTTTTGTGGCCGCGGTAAAATAATTTTCCGTAGGAAATAAATTCATCGAACACGACAGCACTGCACACCTGTTGTACATTACGTCGCGTCAGAAATAGATTTTCAACCGCAGAATGACGTCAGACTGTCTGGCGTCGTGTGGAGCAAAATTTGCATACATCGGAAAAAATATGCGTGCATGATCAAATTTCAACTGCAATGTTCATCAATATTCACTGGATACAGAACTATCTCTCCAGAATATTTTCCCTTTCTTTTACAAATCTTTTTTGTGAAAGATTGCATTGAAGAAATTACACGTTTGTGGCCGCGCTAAAATTATTTTCCGTGGGAAATAAATTCATCGAACACGACAGCGCTGCACGCCCGTTGTACAGTACGTCGCGTCAGAAATAGATTTTCAACCGCAAACTAGCCTGTGGAACTACGAAAAGACCATGCTCATAAAAAAAATTCTATGCCCCTTTTAATCTCCTCATTTGATGCTACAGTACGAGTAAAGAGCGTTTTCCACCCAGCTCCAGCTTCGCGAGGTTTTGCGAGTCACGTATTTCTAGTTCTAACAAATGCTTTTTAGCTTCACCAATTGTGATCATGGAGCTTCGTGATTATTTCTCCACAATACCGGCGCAACCTTAGATTACAAATACATAACATAACATATGCTTATCAGATATTGGGTTCTAACATGTCATTTAGTTTTGCGATAATATTTACACTTTTTGCTGAGTTTCCTACTTATACAATCAAGATGACCAAGACATGACAGGAAGCAATCAATAATTAATCCTAAAAATTTAACTCCGTAAGACTGATAAAGGTATCGATCTACTAATTTGAAAGGGGATATATATATATATATATATATATATATATATATATATATATATATATATATATATATATATTATAATCTATTTTTGCCATGGTTGGGAAAAACAAGTATTTTGTCTTGCTTAAATTCAGGGTTTACTTTGTTTAGGCAAATGGCTGGCAATTCAAAGTTTACTTGAATGTGAGAATTTATTAAGAGACTGAGTTAGACTCAACACCATTGAGAAACAGCTTTTGCTTCCTAAACCACTGATTTACATTGTGTCGTATATAATGGTAATGGTAATGCATTTATATACCGCATTTTCTATTCAAATATATATTAAAATGCGGTTTACATCAGCATATGTCCATTAGCGACCTCATTGTACCCACCCAACCCATGAAATCATGAAACAGCACAAAGACCAGACCAGCACACCGGGAACTCCATGCCCTACCCATATACCATACACATCGTGTTTTGATAACAAAATAGAATGGTTGACTGTTTCATCAGCTTTACCCTGGTATAGAAATAGAGATACCGCACAACGTCCTTCATCAAGGGCTTTCGTTGTCATGATCTCATCAGTTAAATCTACCAAACAGTCTAAACCATTATTGATTACATACCAAAATATTTTTAGTCGAGAAAAAAAATGCTAGTTGATTAAAAATGCACTTTTTTAAATGTTTTACGTAGTGCAAAAAGGAAATGATATTGGCCGGTAGTTATTGCATGAGGAACGAGAGCCTTGTTTGAAGATCGGACTGAACCTTGGCAATTTTTAAACTATATGGTAACAATAGCTTGTTTAAGTGTTCAATTTGTATTGTGTCAGTGGTCTAAATTATTTTTTCTTTAGATGATTTATTAGTATTGATGCTTTCCATAAGTAAAAAGACCTCCGCTTTGTTGAATTTAATAAAGCGAAACGTGCGTTTTTCCTCTTCATATAAAATAAATAAAATAAATAAATAAATAATAAATGGGAATTTCAGTGGGACATCCACGGAGTGGCTATTCGTCCACTGTTTCTAGGTCGAATTGGAGATGATATATGAGATGAAAAACGGCGTTCTGCCCTAGGAAAATTAGATCCAAGTTCAGTTGGAACATTGCCAAAGTATTTGTTGATATCTGTTAGGAAACTCGACCAACACAGCTTTCCTCTTGAACACAACGTTTAATGCTCATTAGATATCGATATACAACGTTTTGACGTCCGAGCGAGATTACAACACTTTCGATTTACGAGCGAGCAAGATGCGAACAAGGGCACGTGCCTTACAAAGCTAATTTACTAGGGTAGGGTAGGGTTAATCATAGTCATAAGTCCAGTCTCTCACGTTTCTTAACTACCCCTCCAGATCGGGTGCGACGGGCTGTAACAATATCATTTGATATTGAAGCTGGTTGTTAGAGGTTTTCATCTTTGATTTGCAAATTGCCAAAATTTGAAAAAAGCCGCTTTCTATTGACTATTAGGTTAACGTTATCCCATATTTTCGTAGTGTTTGTGGAGCCTGTAAGTACACTATGGTAGTATAATGTATGGTAAATTTTCATGTTAGTTACTTTAGCATCGTCACTTTAAGGCTTTCATTAACTACAGCTCAATGATCAAATCAGGATATCAACTTAAACTCTGGTCTTCTGACAAAGGACAACGGGGGGTCTGTAGCCTTGAACATGGAATGTCAAGTAGCAGAAGACGTCATTCCACTTTCCTGGCTACCTTCCTGTCGAGCCCCACATGTGCACACATTTCTCCTCAAGGTTGTTAGGTTCCCCAGTATTCCATGCTGAGTTAAGTGCCCCTGTAGTGGACTGCCGTCCACCCAATAGAACTTGGAGTCAGCATTTTGCTTGAGCCCAAGCCAAACACCATAATACGTGGCTGTTGTTTGCTTCTTTACCATACCAAAAATGAAATCGTTTTCATTGGATGATCGGATTATGGCGAGATCAGCTCCCATGTTTTGGCATTTCTGCCGGGCATCATTCCATCTCTCGGTTGGAGTATCGTCCATGTAATAGCAAGACTGTCCATGTTTAATCCAACCGGCCTGACAAGAATCACCAATCTGAATGACTTTAAAAAAGTAAACTTAGGTCAGTTCAATCTTTTATATCTGCAAAGAGCTACACGTAAGACAAGACAGTTGAAGATGCAGTTGCTTTATTACTACAATTCTTACTTAGAGTCTTAACTGACTAACTAATGGCCTCTTTTCATCGCAGTGAGTTATGGGACGTTAATGAACTGATTCCTTAGGTCACATTGGGTGAAGAGAATTTTTTCATCTTTACACAGTTAAGAAGCGTGGTAAGAAAAAAGGAGAGGCTCACAGAGTCAAAGGACATTGTTGCTTAAGTTGATACCAGCCTATGAGTCCTAAAAGGGCCACCCTGCCTAAGTAACGATGACTTGACTTGCCTTGGCACTGACAGCTTACCTCACCTAAACGTCTCCTGTAATCAATAACTAAATATAGAATCCACTTGTTACTCGGGCTGTAAGGCGGATTTCGGTAGCATTATCAAATTGTTTTTTCTTTTTGGGGTCGCGATGGGCCGAGGGATAAGACTTCGGGCCACGAGTTATTGTTCTCGGTCTCGTTTTTTGTACTCAGCTGGTACGAGTTACGTTTTCTGTCGTGTTATCAAAATCTTTAAATTCTCGCTCGCGTTTATTGTTTTCGGGCCGTGAGGAGTGTTTACAATATGCGAACCAGACGTGCGAGGCATGAACAAAACATGCGAGGCATGAACAACCCCAACATAAACTGCTAACCGTTAAGCTAACCGGGGAGCTATTTAAACTAATGTAAGTGCTATTTAGGCTAACTGGAGTGCTCTTTAGGCTAACCGGAGTGTTTTTTAGGCTAACCTGAGTGCCTCAAGGTTAGTTTTGTTTAACCGAAAATTTGGCAACTAAATCAGTCTATGACCTCGCAGGCCAAGATTGATAAAAATGTCTCACGTTTACTATAGAAAAACAATCAATGTAGAAACAGTTTCTGTCTTCAAATGAAAGGTGAATAACAAATGCTTTCCCCTGAATTTCATTTGAAAATATAAACAGCGAAACATTGAAAAACGTACAAGGATACAAACGTACGCGTGATGCGTAACGTTACTCTAGATCCCGGGGGACGGGGGAGTTACTCAACAGATGCTTGAGTAGGGAGGTGCGGCCCGGAGGTTCAAACCCTGAACCTGTTTAAGACACAATTCTCCGATCCTGTTTAAGACTAGAATGAAATAAGAATACACTAATTTCTTACTGTATTTTAATGCATTGGCAACCACAATCTGTTTAAGCCATTAGGTCATGTAGGGATACCCCGTTTAAGACAGAAAGTGATGAAGTAGATACCCCGTTCAAGACAAAACACCCTGAAAACCATACCCTATCGGGCCGCACTTCCCCGTTAAGGTCACATAAGGGAGTAGCCCCCGGGTCTAGATCATACCGAAAATTACGATCCGTCATTGACCCGGCGTCACATACATATTAGGACCGTATAAATGGTTTCTGTCTCTAAACGAGAGGTGAAAACGCAAGGATTAAAGCCCAGGGATTATAAAAAGCATCCGTCTGACAAATGTCGATTTCCCCTGTATTTCATTCTGACTGCAAGAAATGCAATTCTATCTGGTGGTTACTTATTGCCTCACTATAGCTCTCTTGGTGGTTGGGGGCGGGAGGGGGAAAGAGGATCCATCCCCGAGAGAGCTTGCTCGCAGGCTATCTATTTGGGAGAATTGGCGATGCTGGAGGTTATCACTGTTAAGAGATTGTAGGCTTTACGCACCACACAGTCAAATATGGCCCGAGTATAAACTGGAAACAGCTTCTTGTTTCATACAAAAACAGACACCTTGCCGTCTTGGCAAGCAAGTAAAAGGGTCAATAAGCGACAAAATTCGATTTTCAAGTGTTGGTGAAGAGGTTTAAAAATCTAAAGTACTAAACTTCGATTTTAAATTGCGAGCAAAGTAATTTTAAAAAAAGGTATTAAATTTTCAATTTAATTTTTTCCCAAAAAAATTAATTCCGGTGAATTTTGTAAGTCGATTAAGTATAATCGTCACATGTACATTTATTTGTAGCTCTAAGAAGAATTTTTCGTAGTGACATCGACCCGACGTTTCGACAACCATAACATCAGACGCAAGTGAACTGTGAATCATCAGCGAATGGTATTGTCTCTGGTTATGGACTTGATTGGTCAACAAAACCGTAATGTTATTGCTTGTAAAGGCTGTTACATGTAAGTGTGATTAGTACGTTTCTTTCCGTCTTATGTTACTCTATTTGTTGCGTGTCTTGAATAAGTCGTTTGTAAGGACAGGTAATTGTTGGCAAAGGTATATTAATGTAGAATTGTTTAATGTTAGCAAACCAGCTTTCCACAGCAATAAGTTGGTAGTAGTACGTACTGAAGGTAGTGTATTTCGGGTATTCTTGGTCAACTTCCTGTTTTGTCTTTAAATGATGTTCAGCAATATCATGCTATGCCTGGTATTCTCCAGAACTGACAGCTGCAAGTCGTGCACAACTGAATTAACGTTCTCGTCACTGGGTTTCGAGCATAGTCCGGGATGTGAAAAGTTTAAATCAAATAATTTTAAGAATATTAAATTTCTCCCGATCTCATTTCATATTTGTTACATACTTCCCAAGATAAGTTGATGGAAGAGGTATCAGAGATATCTATTTTCTGATGAAAATTGAATATGAGGATCTTAGGGACAGTCGCTCTTAAACTCTGCATCAACAGCTGCAGGAAACAATGTACTTCCAAATCTGTTAATCTTAAAACTATGGAAACCGTTCCTATTGGCAAGCTTTCGTTTTACGTATTGTTTACTTAAACAGAGCCTTATTATTATGTTGGTTGTGATTTGGTAAGGAAGAGCATGCGCTGCCAAAAATGATCAGACCAGTTACGATAGAACTGACCAGTGCAAACGGGTGAGCAAGTTGTAAGGGCACTGCCTAAATAGTTTCAAAAGTTGCGTACTGACTAACACTGCTCTGGAATTGTGTATGTCGCCTCAACGTACATTTTCAGTTGTTGCGAAACAAGTTTTCATAAAGATTGATAAAATAAACGACGCCAGTAATTCTCTACATGATTCATACTAACCCGGGCAACTGAGTTCAATTGCGGCGATTATTTTATTGAGTAGTTTGTGAACATCTTCCTGTTGTTTCTTAATCTCGTCGTTTTGCTTCTTGATCGCAGCTGCAACCTTCATCTCCTCTGGAGAACCTGTAAGCATGTAGTGAGAGGCATTGTAAGAAACGTACCTAATGTTATCTTTTTAGTACATGTCCTGGTTAGTTTGATTTGGTTTTGTTTTTGCTGCATTTAACCAGAAATTAACGTAATATCTTATCTCGGTCTAGTGACGTACGGACCGATTGCCGCGCTCAAGCCAAATATTTCCCTGTTCTGTCCTGGCAATTAGCCAATAACTGTACAACGGTTCTATTAGTTTCACAAAACCTGTTCACAGTCTAAAACAAATTACAGACTTGACGAATCCTACGAAACTGACAAGGAAAAATATCCAAATGAATGACCATTTGCATGTAGTGATTGAACAAGTTCGCCGAAAGTATTCCCGTTCCCCCGCTTCCGCTCTGCTCTGTTAAAGGAATTATGCAGTTGCGCTATGGACAACAGAAAACAGGGCCTTTTTGCTGTTTTTATATATGTACTTTTTTAAAAAAAAATGTACTTCCTTTAGTTTAGTTTAAAATACTCGCAATTGCCAGAAGCTTTCGTACCTTCCTCGCACTCGCCGCTGTTAGGACAGGTTTAAACGTCGCATTTCATACATGCCCAATATAATGCCTATTTGGATATACTCCAATTATTGAATTGGGCATTGGAGTTAAACGTCGAATATAATAAGGGCGCATTTCCTTCATTATAGAGTTTTATAAAGTTCGTTACCAGGTCCCGTTTTCATTTCGAGTATTCTCCGGCGCAATTTCAAATATGGCGGATAATGGCAGCTTTTCACTTTCTCTTGGTTTTATGTAATTATTTTTGCAAGTGGCGCTGAATGACATTCCAGTAAGGAGAGGAAGGCTACTGAGAGATTCTATCTTTTTGCTAAAATTACTTTCAACGAAATATCACACACCATCGTGTCGACAATCGTGGCTGGTGGGGTGTCGCACTTCGGACGGTCAGAAGAGGGTCGGTGTTTCGAGGCTTAGATTATTCTCTTTGTTCACTCTTTTCATCCCAGGTGTACAAATGGGTATCTGCGACATCCTGCTGGGGGTAACCCTGCGATGGACCATCATCGCATCCAGGGATCTAGGGGAAGGTAGCGAAAAGCAACCCCCCCCCCCCCCCCACCACCACCACCATCACCAAAAAAGGGAGGGGGGGGGGCAGTAGCAATAACCCGCTAGACACTCCTTCGGGTATCTCGCGAAAACATTTGTTTTCTTTTAATCCTGAAGTTCAACGTATAAAATAACTGTCGAAAGGTCTTTTTACAATAACTGCCCACATTCCCGCGCGCTGATTGGCTCGTAGCTATTGTCTATAAGAGTACAGACAATAAAAATGACGTCAGATGTAACACGTGCGCTTTCTCAACGGAAAAAATAGCCGATTCCGCTCGTACTTTTTCCATGTTATTGTAAAAAAACAAATCGACGCCAGTTTTCTATGGTCTATACTCTTATAGACCATAAAATGACGCCATAAAATGTCCAAAACTTGGCAGTGAAACCACTCGCCTGCGGCTCTTGGTTCCACTTGAGTTTTGAACATTTTCTGATGTCATTTTATGGTCTATAAGAGTATAGACCATAGAAAACTGCTGTCGATCTGTTAAATGGATTTTTCGACTGGCTCAGTCGGAGAGCGGTGAAGTCACACTTATTCAAATCTTCTGAATTCGCAACGATTTCCAGAACATCCTGTATGGCACTTATAATTTCGTGGATCATTACTATCATTATTTATCATTTGATACCACAATCATGGTATCAAACAAATGCCTTAGTTTAAGATGACTCTGAACTCCTCTCCAGAAATAATTTTTGGTCTGGACAAGAATTTGCATCTTTTCATAATTTCATAATAAAAAGCGATGTTCACTGAACTCCTTTTTGAATGATAATCACTTATATTAAAGCTAAAGTTACGCTGTTTTTAACATTTAAAATGCGACGTTTACGCCGGCCTAGCAGTCCTGAGGAAAAAGCAAACGACTGGTACCCATTGTTAGCAGAATTTTCAAAGGGAGACAAGTTAAAGAGAAAAAAGAAGCATCAAACGAATCATACAAGCTGTGTTTATCAATAACATACAAGGTTTCAATTATATTGCCTTTATCTACCTCCAGGCCTCGCGGGTTGCTTTGCCAAGATAGTCACGCATGACAGGTTGACCAGTAGAACGAACACTGCTTTGTCGATAGCCATCTGGGTATCTGTGAATAAAATTAAAAGACAGATCGGCTTGGATTCAAAACTATTGATAAAAAGAGATTTAATTTACACTGGATGCTGCTGCATATCAAACTTTGCCTATTGTTATGGTTGACATTTAAAAAGGCAATTAAAATTTTGTCTTCTAAAAACAGTTAATAGCCCAGCTGCAGGGCTTTGGTAAGGAAAATATTATTCAACGCATAAATGATCAGTTGATGTACTTTGTTGATTCAGTATCAGCCAGATGACCTAAAACCGAGAACGTTCTATACAGGCGTCATCGTCAAATAATTAAATGGAGGAGTACATCTAGGAACAGCCAAGGCGAATAATTAAAAATCACACTTAAGGAAAACTATTTTGTAGCTTTGTTAGACGGTGCTGAGGATCTAAGCGTATTTGAGTCGGATTTTTAAGTTTAGTCTCAATATGTTAGTTGATTCCCGTACTTCACGCTATTGAGGCCACGGAAAATTATGAAGCGGATTTATATTTAATGCAACAGTTTGCTCCGGTAGCATTTTGGAAGTTTTTTGACTGTCTTTAACAGTAGCACTATGTTAAACTGATTGATCGGCTCGGCGCTATTTTACGTAGCGACGATTTTTCACGCAAACTGTGGACTAACAATGCACATTTTTAGGATTTGATTAATAACACAATGGTGTTGCATTTCAAATCTGCTGTGGAACATTTGAGGACAGTTTAAACTTGAAAATGTTGCTACAACAAAGCTTCGCAAAACATCACTCTCAAGCTTTTATTTTGTACGCAGACTTGTGGGCAGATGTTCTTTAGCTTTTTCTTCTGCTATATTCCATAAAAAAATAATTTTTCAAACTCGCGCTTAGGAATTAAAACGCACTTTTGTGCTGGAACTATCTCTCACAAGTAGCTGATTTTTAGTTTCTATATTAAGTTAACGAACAATAATTTAAGAACGATACTCTTTTCACAAGTCAGGAAAAGCAATACGCAAAAAAGCCGATTATATGTTCCTTTGGAAACTATAAATTATTAAACAAAATACGTTTTGCTCCAAATAAGTCGAATTGCGTTTTTTGAAGAAAGGGACAGACCAGAATTAGCCCAGAAGATTTTCCCATTTACGTAAGTCCTTGTTTAATTTCTCTATCTGGGGACAGCAGACTATACAGTGGGTCACTAGCAATATGAAACAAAAATATTGTCGGTAATTTTGTAGGATTTTTTGTTCGACCACATCAGGCTTTATAGTATTTCTGTTAGAGTCACAACATACCCCAGCGGTAACTACAGCTCGTCTGTCCAGAGTGCTAATCTTACCCGACTCTCTGAAATCGGAGTGGCCAACTGAACTTCTGGCTGTTTTAGCTCGACAAAAAGGGCTCCTTGATTGCAAAGCCCTCGTTAAAAGGTCATACCATAACGGATAATCGTTTGTCGCATTAGCATGTTCGGAAACTGCTGAGGACTGAGTACGAACAAGCCGTATGTCCCTATACTGTTGTTCTTCCAGTTTCTCCAATTTAGCCGACTTTGTCACACTAGGCGGAGAATCTTGTAGACTAATTTATCTTTACTTTTAAGATTGACAGCGTTCTTAGGTCGTCCTAATTGTGATCTAAGTTTTGTGTTAGACTCGGTGGAAACTCAGAGACTGACAACAAAATTCCCTCTATAGGTACTGAAAATATGATCATCCAGGTGAGTGTAGTCCTGAGAACGACTGTTTGAATTGAGAATGACTGAAGCTTCGACAACCTGAGTCGAAACTGCATGTTCAGAGTCAAGTAAATTGTGGAACGTCAGTAGATGGTATAATCTCTCTGGTTGATGACCTGATTGGTCAACGAAGTCGAGATGTCATTGGTCATTTGTCAGTTAAGCCGAGATGTTGTTGACTGACACGGGGACTATTTGGGTAACACGTCTGGATAATTTCTTGCTATTTCAACTTTAAACCACGGATTTTTTATAACCAGTAAAAAGATCGAAAAAGCGTGACACAGTTTTGCTGATTGATACCTTTTGAATAACACTGTGCAGATATTTCCATCTCACCAGGCGTTGCAGGCCTCGGTCATTTGGAAGTTTAAGGGATCCTGATTCTCCATAATGTAAAAAAAAAAATCACTAAAATTGCATTTTTCTCAGAAAGTACATCATTAAGGTGTCCATTGATATATAGTTTGGCAAAGTTTTTACCAAACTGGGGTGCGTACCTTATTAAGTATCCTTAAAGAGTACCAAGCGGCAAGTGAGCGATGTGAAAATGGCAAAGCAGTGCTTAATATTAGTTTTAAAATGAATTGGGAAAGGTCGGTGTTTTGAGTGTGCAAGTCTGGAGGTCTGCAGGTCTACAAAGTCTGCATTTGTCGCTCTCCGGTTGAGACTTCCTGTTGATAACGAAGCCGTGTATCTGATCGTCAGTTATCTCTCGCTAACGAAATTAGGCATGACTGAATGAAGCTGATGCCATAACTAGTGTCCTACAATTACCGGCTTAACAAGCCGCTTGGAAAGTAGCCAATAATTGTAAATAAGTAGCAAAGGTAGATACATTTTCAGTTGTTTGATGAGCTTTGGAAGTTTCCAAGTTTCTTGCTCGTATAATAGATCCTTTATTGACAAACGACGCACGCTTCATGTTATATCCATGATTATTACCAGATTCACTACTTGCACAAGTCGTGTGAATGGTAAACAAACATTTGTTTTACACTCGTTCGAGTCGTTCCGATCACACGTGTTAAAGCCTTTCCTTTTTTCTTGAACAAGTGATAAGTAGGTTAGGTTTTTCTTCTTCACACTGAACATGCATTGGGTTGTTTGTGACCCCGAGGGGGTACTCCTCGGTATTCTCGGTAGGTTCTCCAAATCCTGACCCTATTTCGGACAAAAACATGCCATTCTCCACACCCGTTTTCACACCTGGCTTGTAGCGTAATTAAGGTTCGCATCAGTGCATACCCAAGTCAAGAATTGTTAAAATTCACCCGACAGTTCAGCCCGAAAGATATATTTTGGATACTTCTCTTTCCCCATTATTCATTTGGAGTTGAATAGACAAATACGTTACTTTATACACTCTCGTGGTTCCCTTGAAACCATACCCGATTTAAGACCATAATGGCCAAAATCTATAGCCGTTTTCATACCAAAACGTCTCAAAAACCATACCCTTTGGGCGGCATATACCATCTGAGCTTATATGAGGGAGCCCCCCCCCCCCCCCCCCCAAAGGGTTTGTGAGGACCGTATAGACTCGGTTAATTGATTGGTAATCACACTTTTCTTGATTAACCAGTGTTGTTGTGCTGGAGAACGCAACCTAATCTGCAGCAATCTTGAGTTCTTTGTGTTAACAGGCGGTGATTTATTTGGTCGTTCGTGTACGATTTCAGCGCCATCTTGAATTGCATCAAGTGTGCATTCGCATCCCCTGTTTGATTTGAAATACATCATATACGCAAATGGTATAGAGCACCTCGCGGTGGTAACTATTTTTTTGCGCATCTAGTATAGAGGTCTTATGTTTTCAAAACTGGGAATATGTTTTAAAACAGATTCGCCTTCGATAACGAATGGAAATGCTGTCATGCTGGATCAGTCAAAGCGCGAACTAGAACTAGACTCGATGGACTTTGTATAAAGCGGCCAACAGACTGTGTTCGTCTTTCAACTCAAGTTCAGAGGCCTTGTTTCTTTCATCTTTCAACCAAAAAGGACATATACGGAATCATTCGCGATAACAGTACGGTAGTATTTTTATCTCAGTGAATTTATTAGCATTTCGTTAACTGACATTGATGAAGGCTTTTAATATGGTAATTAGGTCTCGACATTCAAAATGTTTATAGCTTCATAGCGGCGGGTTTTTCGCGTAGTGTATAAAAAACACCTTTCCAATTTCTAGGGAATGGTAGTAGCAAGTAGAAATAAATAGTATACCGCCTTCTAAGTCCGACTAATAACTAATATTTTTTTCTCTATCAGACCCGTCACGGACTCTGGTTTGCCTCTAATCTAGCATGCAACTTCAGGACGAAAGAGTAAAGTAATCTCTCATGTTCCAGATTTTGTACACCTTCAAAATTTAGATCAAATAGGTGAACAGGCTGGTTTAGCAGCAGTAGAACTGTGGTTATTAATCTGAAAAGGAAATTTCAAACATTTTGTGAAAAGTTGATGATTTTTGCGATGAACAAAAGCTGCCAGCATGAGAAAGTTAAAAAAAAAACCTTAAAAAAAATTGCCAAATTGAAACGTACAGAAAAGGGCCCACCATACTGAGCTAAATTAGTACTATGCAACGTATTGAACACACCCCTATAATCTGTAATTACTGCTTGTTTATCATTTAGAGCTGAGGTTGATATTTTAGCTAACTGATTTGTTACAAAGATACGATCTACCCTACACTCCCATGCTCCCTTTTTTTTCAGCGTACACCGTTATAAAAAGAAACCTTGACAACAAAAACAAACGACTTTTGCCACAAAGCAATGTAAAATACGAATATAAACGTTGTGGCCGCAGGCGTCTGACCACTGCAGCTAACTCCTGAGTATGATAAGCTGGCAGATCATCCATCTTCCTCTTGACAAAAGCTGTCGAAAGTAAAACATAAAGTAGCCAATGAGGATAAAATAAGTTTTCATCCCCGATAGCTTTATTTTCTTGAATTTTTCAGGTCATATCGAATTACGTTGAAAAAGTGGTTAAAATGCGAAAATGACTGTGCAATTGTTATTTACCAATGTAAAGAGAAACATACCAGTGAAACATCTACTGGGGTCTGGATGCCAGGAATTTGGAAAAAACTGCATAAGGATAGAAAAAGTTGATCAGGGCGTATTAATTTTTCTTAAGGGAGAGTAACCTATGCGTAAAGGACCCCTTGAGCATGTGCAGTAGAGTTTCGCAGTGTCTATCAAGGGGAGGGACCCAGGGGGCCTTCGCGCAAACCTCACCAGGGAGGAATAAAAGTGACCAAGGAATTCTTAAGAATCTACCACAATGGTAAAATTTTGTCCTTCCTGGATCCTGGTTAAGGTAACCCACCAGATTAGGTTTCACAAGGTTTGCTACAGAGAGGCTTACTGACTGAAGTTGCGCAACAGCATAAACCATCAAAAAGAACTCATTCAAGGAAACAGCAGCGTTTTCTCAGCCTGAAGACTTAATGGAAATAATAAAAATAATAATAATATTAATAATAATAATAATAATAATAATAATATTAATAATAATAATAATAATGGAATTACGCTTAGTAAATAAACTTCCTTTCAAAACATGTTGTAAAACAAACAAATAAGGCCAAGACAGTGCAATAACTAACCTACTCCAAGCACTTGTATTTGACAAGAAGATATTTGTTTGTTCCATGACATGGATCCCCAAACACTGAGTTACTGGCATGCAGCACACAGCTGGCTTTTCCTTGGCACCAGCTCTGCACGATGGGAAGAGCTCTGGCCGCACGGCAATTGGTCGTGAAAACAGCTCCAGGTTTGCAAGTCTTAGAGTCCAGTCTGCCATACAGTGCATCCTGAATGGCAATTTTTCCTTCGTTTGTGCAGCTCATGGATTTCGTACCGTGCTCGCAAACGGCGACGGACAGCAAGTCACCTAAATGAAATAAAAAGAGGCCAAAATAAAAAAACAACAACTAACAAATCAAGAAAGCATTCTTTCTTGCCCCTGTGTGATACTTCACCATGTCCGTATAAGACTAAAGAGCCCCACAATTCAACAAGTACATAATATAGCTTTCAAATCCGTCAGTGTTAACTTTTAACCTTTCCGATTGTCATAAAATTTCGATGATTTCTGGCTACAAAAAGTCTGAACAACTTATAGGCCCATTTCCACCCTTAATTGTTGTATTACGCGTTGTGATTTAGCCTCCCACGCAGACGTCCTTAGGGGTTCGTCGCGCGTAATATGATTACAGAAATCCTATCGTAGTTGATGTGTCCGTGCCGATTTTACTTACCTGAGGAAAAAACATTTTTTGAATAAGAACTATATGTGCTAGCTGCAGCCAACCCATAGAACAAATTGACCCCACAAATTTTTCGCTTAAGTTCAAACTACATGTATGTGAACAAATTTATTGGACAGCATGTCTTTTGACATTTCTTCTGAGATGCAAATACTGTTTTCTTTGTAATTTCCTTTAAAAACATAGGGAAAATATAATGATCATACCTCATTTAAGCGAGGGAATGAACTTTATTTCAAGCACTGGCGGTAGTTTGATTCCAGAGATCACATTTAATCTTGATAAGATACCTCAAGTAAAAAAGGCTAGGCTGATTTAATGTATCCCATGATACATTTACAGATTAATCACAGTAATAGCATACCTAAATGTACATGCCACACTCCAATCCTAAATAATAAGGATATAATGAAGATATGGAGGTCTCAAACGTGACGAGAGACTGTTTTGTGTTTGGATTCTCTTTAATTTCAAAACAAAACCAAATTTCCACTCAAAAGTTGGAACTGAACTGCAGACTTGAATGGAGTTAGGATCTTTAAAGACGAGGGAAGATGCTACAGGATAGTCAAACAGGTTAGACAATTTGTTTCCTCATCAACGTTGCATCTTATTTACAAGGCTCTTTTTCAACCCCATTTCGATTATTGAAGAGTTGTCTGGGGAAACTGTGGCATAAAATTAGCTGACAAACTTCAAAAGCTTCAAAATCGTGCAGAACGGGCCCTAACTTTCTCAAATTATGACACTAATGCTACTCAACTTTTTGAAAGATTAAACTGGGGAAATCTCAGCACTCAGCGTGACATTCATGACCGGCTAATACATGGCATGGGCTGAAAAGAGATCTTTAAAGGGGCAGTATCATGGGAGATCGATGGGAGATATCATGATTTTTGGCCAAAATTCACTAAATTTAAACTTTGAACACTATGTTACTTAATTTCTCATTCGCTTATTTAAAGAAATATTAATAGTGATTCTAAGACGAAAGGTTGAACCAAAATATAGTACAACCGGCGATTTTAGTGCGTTATAACAGCGAAATTTGAAAACGTCCGCCAGACGTTTTCAAATTTGAACCCCTCTCCATCTTGGTCATCTGCCGGCGAAAATATCCGTGGATAGTTTCTTTGCATTCTGATAGTCTTTTAATGGACTTTTGTTATTATATCTTGGCTGCTATCAACCGAATAGCGTCTTTCCGATTTTCAATGTGTTAATAAAAATAGCGTGACACTGTCCCTTTAAAAATGCCATGGCGGACCGGAAACCCAGAGTTATTTTATAAACAATAATTATTTTTCTTTCTTTTATACAGGGCCCTGTGACAATCATAATGGTGTTTTACACTCTCTTTTAAAATTGTTAGTACTGTTGTGAAATATGATTACAATACAATTGCATAAAATGGCTTTCTTGACACTCCATCCAGGTCTTACCTATGTCATCATCATTTGTGGTGTTGCACTCCTATCATCTTCATGAGTTCTTAATATAATTCTGGAAAATGTTTTCTTTTTTTTTTACATCTAACCTTATCCTTCAGGTTGCAAATTAAGTTTACAAGTGAAAAACAGGTGACTGATATATTGATTTTATAGTTAGAATACAGGAAACTTTTGGAAAGCAAACGATCTGCATGAATACCTTATAACTAGCTTGAATCAAATATTAGATAACTGATAGTACGTTCAATGATGTTAATAACAGGCTGTCTCTCTTTTGCCAAGTTGGTGATGATGGCTTATAGCCCTGCAAAGTCTTCAGTTTTAGACAACAAGAAAAGAACATTATTACCTTTTTCTTACATTTTTGCCTATAACATCGGTTTAGCCTTCTGTAGTTGTTCACAATCATCAAAAGATTAGTTTATCTGTTATCTCTTAAAGAGATAAGATCTTTCAGGGAACGCCTGTTGTATCTGCTTTGATATTACAGGGGCACCCAACGGATCGTTTCGGTAGATTATCTGTTCGGAAGGCCCTTAATCCCCTACAATTTTCTCTTTTGGAATTTTCACTTTGACCTTTCGTGATATGAAAAACTTTAGGTCTAGTGTTTTCGGATTGATAAAAATATCGTTTCGAGGGCCGAAAAAGGTCAGCTAAGATTTTCGGAAAGAAAATAAGGCTTAAGGTTTTCGGAAAATGGACAAAGATGCCCTAGTAATTTCGAAATGACTCAAGTTGCCCTAGAATGACCGAACAGATAAAAAATATTATAACACGGCCCGAAATGAACCTACAGAGCTTTAAAGGCACTCCAGATAGCCTAAAATAGCGTTTCAAAGGATCTGAGAGAAAACTGTCGTTGGGTGCCCCTGATATAGGTATGCCTAGGAGTGGAAAAGATCGGAGCCCCTCTTCATTTCAGCTCAATGGGTAAGAAAATATGGTAAACGAAAAGAAATCAACCTCGTTTCTAGGGTCTCTCTCTTCTTGTCTCGAGGGAGTAGGAAAGAGTACTCTGGGAACGAGTTTGGCAAAAGATCTGGTTTTCGCTATGACGTTACCGTAAGTACTACTGCCCTATCTAAATGAACCAATGTGAAATGTAAATTTTGGGCGAAATAATATTGGCAGCCTGCGATTCCAACGACGCTTTCTGAAAATTAAAATAAGAAGCTGAAGACAACAAGAAAAGAATATTCTAATATTTTTCTTGAATTTTTGTTTTCTATAGCATCGGTTCTGCGCGCCCAAACACGTCTAATGACAAACGGACTTATATGTCATTTAAGAAATTGATGATATAAAGGCCGAAAGTTGTGCGCCCGAAATTCAACGCGTCCGAATTTTTTTGGGTTGAATGCACTGTCTGGAGCTATGTTATGCAAACGATCCCTGAAAGGATGAAAAGCAAGCTCGTGTACAATGTGTTATCCGCTTGTGTGCAAGATGGACGTTTGTGGAGTTTCACTGAATGTAATATAAATGCAGCAAAGTTCAAAAGACCACACTATTGAGTTCCCAAAACCTCCTTTATTGTTTTACTCAGCTTAAAGGGGAAGTATCACGAAATTTTGCTGTCATTTCAAAGCTCCAAAATGTTTGACTGTTAGCAGAAACAACAAAATAATCGTCAAGTTTGTTAAAAATTATCACCCCAGTGCAATAAAACTGTCGATTAGTGCCTCTGGCCAGAGACAGGGTAGGCCGGTTTGGATTGAAACTTGAAAAGTATTACGCTAATGTTTTTTAAGTTCACGCATTTTTTTGAATTCAAAATGCGCTAGAAGAGATCACGAGTTGTTTCTTTCAAGAGTTGAGTTGATTTCGTTCCTCTCGTCATTCTAGAATTATTTGGCAGGTGATTGAAGGTCTTATTTCATCATTTTTAACAAAAGATATCAAAAACCCCATGATACTTCCCCTTTAAGTTGATTACATATCGAGCGAATGGCACGCTCTTGCAAAGATCAAAAATTGATTATTTGGTACATATAGTAGAATCTAGTCAGTTACCGTTTAATAATGAAAGCTTATCTTAGTAGTGTGGTCCTATAGGCGACACAGGGTCTCAGCTTCTGAACTGGATTTCTGGCAAACTACAACGGGGGATCTTATGCCAAGTTGCTCATAAGCTTGAAAGTCGCAGAAGACGTCATTCCATTTTCCCGGTCTTTGTTTTATCGGGCCCCATATGTGAACACAGCGCTCGTTTCTGTTGTTAGGTTCCCCAGGGTTCCATGCCGAATACTTGCCCTCCAGTGGAGTGCCGTCAACCCAGTAGAATTTGGAGTCAGCCCCTCGCTGGAGTCCAAGCCACGCACCTGCATACCACGCGTTGCTATTCTGCCTCTGGAACAGGTCGAAAATAAAGTCGTTTTCCTTGGCTGATCGGATTACGACGAGACCAGCCCCCATGTTTTCGCATATTTGCCGAGCATCAGAAAATTTTGCGGTTGGAGTATCGTCGATGTAATAACATGACCGTTCCTGTCTAATCCAGCCGGGTGGACAACAACCTGAACGAGCAAATGTGTCAAATGTGACATGAGATATGTATTTTTTATCTTGTGAGGAAATAAAGACTTTTATTATTATTACTTTTATTATTATAAAGAAGAAAAACGAATCATGAAGTAAAATGAGTGGAAATTAAACCTGGTTCAGAGTGCAATACTATCTTTTGTTCCTAAAAGATAAGTTGAGAAATGCATTAGACGCAACGATTGTCTTTAAAGCTTTAAATTTGCCCAAGACCAAAGCGGCAAGACGATCAGAGATGTCAGAATTTTACATGCTTCTACAGACCTGGATCACTAGAATGCTGGAGATGATAAACAGGTTATAGACGAGCAAGACGTGTGTATTCCATATTTTACACTCATTTTGTTCTTGCATCCCACGAAGAAGTCTATCAGGTTCCAAACCGGAATACTGGGCACTTACTATATATAGTCCTATATATTTTGCATGAATATCTTTTTTCTTTTTTTTTTTTTTCTGTTACATCCGTATGGGTCATTCTTGTAATCTATAATTTATTGCACATGAATAAGATGTGATGAGATCTCATAGTGCTATTAACACACAACGTAGGCGACATTATTTCTGGTATAAGTTATTTCGCAAGAGTGGTTTCGCAGTAAAGTATTGCACAAGAAAGACATTATTTCTAGTTATAACGGCGGTTTTTAAATCATGAAAAACCGAACCGTTTCTTGATGCACGCTTTCTGATTTTATTTTTTCACTTAAAGTCATCCTCTGAGTGCAAGTATTGTTGTAGGCCAAACGGCAATCTATTCCCTGGCTTGACACATCGGTTCTGAACGGGTGGTCACGGCCCAGGCTTAACAGTTTCAAAAGTTGCGTACCGAGTAACACTTGTCTGAAATGGTGCAAGTCGCCTCAACGTACATTTTCAGTTGTTGTGAAGCAAGTTTCATAAACATTGATAAAATCGACAACGCCAGTAATCCCCTACATGATTCATACTAACCTGAGCAACTGAGTTCAATTGCAGCAATTATTTTATCGAGTAGTTTATGGACATCTTCCTGTTGTTTCTTAATCTCGTCGTTTTGCTTCTTGATTGCAGCTGCAACTTTCCTCTCCTCTGGGGAACCTGTAAGCAAGCAGTGAGAGGCATTAAAGAGCCGCCGTTACACGAAACTTTTAGCTGAAACTTGTGTGCAACATGGTCGGTTTCGTGAAACTTTTTCGAACTTCCGTTGCGACACAACTTTCACGAAAAGAAGAACCGCTTTCTACTTCTGCAACGGCTCGATACGGTTGCAGTGGTGAAAAAACAAGAGTTTCACCGTATAACACCACTTCATGAAACTGGTCTCGTTCGGCGTAGCACAGAAGTTCCAGCTAACAGTTTCAACGTGTAACGGCGGCTTAAGAAACGTAACGAATGTTATCTTTTTGGTCAATGTCCTGGTTGGTTTGGTTTTTGCTGCATTTAACCAGAAATTAACGTCATTTCTTATCTCGGTCAAGTCGTACGGACCGATCGCCGCGCTCAAGCCAAATATTTCCCTGTCCGGTCCTGACACTTAGCCAATAAGTGTTCGATGGTTCTGTTAGCTTCACAAAACCGTACCTGTTCACAGTCGAAAACAAATTTTACACTTAACGAAACCTGCGAGACTAAAAAGGAAAAATATACAAACGAATGACCATTTGCATGTACTGAGCGATCAAGTTCACCGAAAGTATTCCCTTTCCCCTGCTTCTGTTCTGCTCTATTCAAGGAGTTATGGGGTTGAGCTATGGACAACATAAAACAGGGCCATTTTTTGCTGCTTTTATGTATGTTCTTTAAAAAAAAAAAAATGGTTATTTTAGTTTAGTTTAAAATCCTCGCAATTGCCAGGGGCTTTTGTACCTTGCCCGCAATCTTCACTTTTAGGACAAGTTTAAACATCGCATTTAATTTTAATTTCTATTTAGGTTGAATTATTGAATTGGGCATTGGAGTAAAACGTCGAATTTAATAGAGGCGCGTTTCCTTCATTATAGAGTTTTATTGAGTTCGTTACCGGGTCCCGTTTTCATTTCGAGTATTCTCCGGCGCCATTTCAAATATGGCGGATAATGGCAGCTTTTCACTTTTTCTTAGTTTATAAATATTTTTGCCAGTGGAGTTAAATGAATAAAGACTTGGCAAAATGTAACTTTTACTAATAAAATTATCTGAAACCTTCAAGAAATCTATAAATTAAGCGATGACAAGAATACAGACGTTTAAGTTAAACTGGATTTTAGCCTTCAGTTTCATGTTGCAGAGCTCTATAACAAGCCATAGCGATAATTCGATCAGAGATGTATTCATTCGACTTCATCGAATGAATATGTGTGTTATTGAATATGAAAATATATATTTTATCGAATGAAAATATATTTTATCAAGTGAAAATGTATTTTATCAAAAAAATGTCTTTTACGAATGAGCATACATTTTATCGAATTTTGCTACATTTCAGCAACCATAGAAGGGAATTGGGAATAAAAACGACAATCGCAAAACAGGCAGTACATAATGGCCGATATTATTAAATTAGAGTTAAATGCGACGGCAAAGCCTGGCCCAACAGTTCCTTGATAGGTCAACCCCTGCTTTGCATCGATAGCTGAATTTTCAACCGAAAACTAGACTAATCGAAGGGAAAAAGCATTAAACGAATCATATAACATTGCTCTTCACAGTAGCCTATACTTTGTCATTTATTTTGCGTGAACCTACCTGAAGGCCTTACCGGTTGCTCTGCCATAATAGCCACGTGGAGAAGGAAGAACACCAATTTCTTGACAAGCATCTGGAATCTGTAAAATCAAAGTATGGCGAGACAGGCATTTTATTTATTTATTTTTTTTATTATTATGTTTATTCAAATTCCAAATTACACCGCATTGTACGATTTAATCGTATGAATTTCAGGTCCGCTCGAAACAGAATACGAGATTTCTTAGAATAAAACAAATAACTTAAACTCTTAGGGAAATGTGTGTCGGTTAATCGCCATAGTCCTTGTTCTTGTAGCCAGGAAAAATTATACGAAGCGGGCGACTTTTAATGCAATGTTTTGCTCTGGTGGCGTGTTACAAGTTTCTTTACCGTCCTTGAAAGCAGCAGTATGCTAACAAATCGACCAGCCCCGCGCTTTCTTACGCGGTCACAATTTTTCACGCAATCGGCGGACTAGCTTTTTTTTTTTAATAAGAACGTCTAATTTTGAGGCTGAGGCTGAACGTTCTTATTTTTGTTTTTGGCAATTTAAGCCTGAAGTTCATTGTTTAAGTTTTTAATAGATCTATGCAGTCGCAACCAACACACCTATCAAAAAGCAATATGTGCCGTAATGGCGTGTCAAGCTGCTTGTGATACGCTTTGTTGCGCGGCTTACATGTATTCTAGCGCTGCAGTGGCTGAGTACTGTTTATTTTAAAATCATTTGGTCAATTACTGACTCTCAGCCTGGGTAATGTTCTGAGTATGTTCTTGAATTTTCAGCTAATCTCAGCCTGAACGCTCCTATAAAAAGGATCTTAAAAAAAGTATCACTGAGTTAACTCTTATTAAAAAAAATGTACATGTATCCACGTTTTAAGAGGGTGGGCCAGTATTAACATAATAGTGTCGTTTTTAAAAATCTTCTTTGTAAGATCGGAGGAAAGTTTTGACTTTAAAATGTTGCCCCAGCAAAACGCTTCCCAAAACATCGCCTTCGAGCTTTTGTGCACGGCATTGATAGTAAAACAACACAGTGTTGTTGTAGGAATCGTCTCATGTACACAGCGTGAAAATCATGAGGCCATCTGCTGATACATGTTAAATTTCGACACAATAATAATTATTTTTTCAAGCGTATATTTCAAAAACGCCCTTTTTTGGAATTACCTTGCTTAGCGCGCTGGTTTAGTTTTAATTTTAGCTTAGTTTTAATTTTGGATAAAAACGTTCATTTTCGAGCGATACGTGAGCTGTATCGACTTTGGAAAAGCTCTTTTCGAACTATTCGGAAAAAAGGAATACTCCGAAAACCCGATTGTATGTGTAATTTTGCATCCAGCCAAATGTACTTCATTGTGCTCTTTTAAGAAAAAGTTTTTTTCCGGAATAGCCTCAAAAGGCTGCCTTATTTTACGACGGTCCTTGCTTGTTTCTTCGCTCTGCCGGCAACAGGCGATAGGTACGTAAACAACAACATTAAACAAGGGTTTTTAGTTGGACTACATCATACTCTATAACATTTCATTAAGTGTCACAACACAACATACCCGAATGTACTCACGGCTCTCTTTTCCAGCGTTCTATTCTTATTTGTCTTCCTTAACTCGGAGCGACCAGCTCAGCTATCAACAAATTTCAGACAAAAATTTGAAAAGTAATAGTTTACATCTGCCCCGAACAATTTAGACTAGGACAATAAAGAAACTTATTTTACGAACTTAATGATTTTAATTGTGCAATCTGAATATATTTCGATTTTGTGTCTCAATTTCTATTGGTTTCAATAATTTTTGTTTCTTATTATTTGCAGGGCCCCATCGAACACCCTCAAGGCGAATGAGCTCCTGTGTGGTTATCAGTCTACAAACCTACTGCTAAAATTCGCGTATCGAAAAAATACCAGTGATATACATGGCAAAGAAGTTACTAAGAAGAACAGGAAGGGTTGTCACACCGATGAATGGTATAATACCGAAAGTTAGTATGGTTTGAGAAGCGGTAGACGTCATGAAATCTAATGAGATGTTCCTTTTTATAATATGTAGATTAGCTAACGCTTTCCTCAAAAACATATAGCTTTATAACCAGCAGTTTTTTCGTTCCTAAAAATTTTGTTGGGTTCTGATACAAAATATAAAAAAAATCGATAACCTGGAATAGATTGTTAACGTAATCTAAAACCAACGGGGAAAAAACTAGGGCGAAAGTGGATGGTCAAACTAGCCCTTGGTAGAGGGACCGAGACAAAATTTCTCTATTGCAGCTGACTCATATGGAAAAATACAACCTGCAATTACTAAAATTTATTAGCCTTTTGCTGTTAATATTATCAACACGTCTGTCAACTTGCCTGTAAGGCACTTATTTATATCACCCCCTGCATAATTTTATAAAAAAGTTAGCGAGGGTCGGTTGAATTGTTGTCCGCTGCGCATGCTTGCCTTTAGTTGTCAAACAATTGTCTTTTCGGTTAGTTCTTTAGTGAAAACGCTTTCTGTTTTTGGAGGGCCAAATTATGACTAGAGGCTTCTAAGGTTGTTGGCCGTGCCATCGTGATTCGGGGTAAATGCTTCAGCGAGGTATTCTGGAGCCTCATTATTTAGGATTTTATGCATTATGACTGCAGTATAATGTTGACCTCAAACTCTAAGGGTGTCCCACTTCAACATTAATGTTAACAATGACATCAGGCGATCTTGTTTCCAGTCACTTTGAGCAATGATCCGAGCTGCTCCAAAAATTTTGGAGTCTGTCTAATCTATCAGAAAGGCCTTTGTTTAAGCCGGCCAAAACCACATTACAGTAGTCAAACAGAGGAGTTAACAATAAATATTTCATGGGCAAAGTTTCCACGGGAACAAAAGGTCTAACCTGTTTTAAACCAGCAAGGCTGAAACATATTTTCTTAGCTAGGTGGTCAATGTGAATAGACCAGGACAGCTTCTCGTCAAAATAAATACCTAGAGATTTGCTGGCCTGCACTTTCTTTATTTCTTTGAGAGGAACGGTTCAGATTGTGCAGCTTTGTATCTAGAACAAACTAATTAGAACTCAGTCTTAACTACTTTTCAGCTTAACTTTTTGCAGGAATCATTGTCCAATTCTGTCTAGTTTTCAGATAACCTTATTTTGTAGTTAAACAAGGCAAGGTACCATTATTGTTAGATATGTATCTTCGGCAAACATGGCAGCTTTCGAACTGTTAGGGTTAGAAATCCACAGGTCGCACATAGGAATCGGTGGATGCCTAAGCTATTGGTCAAGAATCAACGCGGAAGTCAAAGATTACGTTTCCAAGTGCAGCGTTGCCAGTCATACCATCCAGAGCAATGCTGAGAATAACTCCAGCCACATGAAATGCCCAGTCGTCCACGGTCCAAAGTCGGAGCTGACATTTTCGAGCTTGGACCACAACAGTTCCTGATAATGGTGGACTACTGGTCAAATTACTTCGAAGTACATGAACTGAAACGAATCACACCAGCAAGCGTGATCCGCGTACTTACAGTCCAGTTTGCCAGACATTGTGTTCCGGAAGTCCTTGTTGCAGACAACGGGGCACAATTAAGCTCGTCTGAATTTGCGAATTTCGCCGAGATGTGAAAATTTGAGCACAAGCCCGCGCTATCCTCAGTCAAGCGGAAAAGCCGAGAACGCCGTCAAAGTTTGCAAAGCGCTGTTAAATAGAGCACGAGCCGATAACAAAGATCCTCTACTAGCGTTTTTAAACTGGGGAAACAACCCGTCAGAAGGTCTAGGAACCTCACCAGTCCAACGTCTGATGGGCAGAAGAACACGAACGCTGTTGCCAACTCACACCAAACTGCTGGAGCCAAAAGTAGAGAGCCAGATAGGAGACAAGTTGGGAAGGTGCAGAGCCATACAAGAGCAGCCGTACAACTCGAAGAGTCTACCGTTAACACCGCTACATCCAGGTCAAGCGATCAGTATGAAACTCCCTGAAGAAACTAAATGGTTTCTTAGAAGTTGTGTGAGGATTCTTCCAAACCGCTCGTATGAAGTAGAAGTTGCCGGTCGCCACGACCGTCGCAACAGGCATCAGCTCAGAACAACCGCTGAGAGACGGCCATCTCCTTCACTCGAAGAAGATCTTTTGCACGATCGTCCACAGACTGCAAAGCCTCCCAGCACAAGTCAAGACGTAGAATTGGCTATCAATCATGACCAGCCTGATGTCCAACTGTTGATTACGGCGAACGTGTCCGCCATGTTCTGACAGCCGTGGCATGTTTCACATTCGTCATTGCTGGTTTGCAAGCCATTGCTTCGCCTCCTTCTTTTTCGGCTGGAGTCTTCCTTGGTTGTGGCTTGTTCGTCCGACATTTTGCCTGTTTATTGGGTTCTTACAGAGATGACATATGGTATTTCGGTGGAGTGCGTTACAGTGCGTCCGACCTCGCCGAAAGCTAGTCCAAGCCCCCAGCACATGTCCTAACTGACCATAACTAGTGGGCTACAAAATTACGAGCTTAATAATAGAGAAAATTTGCAAAGTTGCAATTGTGGCCTATGTTCAACTGTCTTCCTTTCCGATCTTTCTTCGTTCCTAGTAAAAGAATAGTCTAGACACAGTTTAGAGCCTTCCATGCCTTTATCAACCTCATCGCATCATTTAACGAAACTTAACTTGAGATACGTGGTCCGTTTTTTTGAGGGATACAAATGCAGAGTAATAACTGAAGGATCATCACTGGGATAAATGAAAATAAGAAAAAAAATACAAAAATAAAACAAGAAAGGGTGAGAACAGCTCGATAAAGTCCTTAAGGTTACCGTATACCTTTAGAGGCGTCTCGCGTCCAAGCGATGTAGCGCGTCTGGTTTAAACTGTACATACCAAAACCGCTACATCAAACTAAAGTTTATAGAGCTGGCTATTAAACTATACTAAGAATTTTGAAATAAATTGAATTGTCGAATTTTTAGCGTTGTTTTCTCGAATCAATTTTCTCATATGAAGGGAACACTTTAAAGAGCTAAACCCCAAAGGAAATTTGTTCGTTTGCCTTCAAATTTGAACGGTAGCTAGTTTAACATAAACACAAACATGTCTGCGAATTTGTTTTTTCAAAATATTGTTTCTTCGAGAACGATTTTTGTACGATCACTCCATATTTTTTTAATCCTATTTCGAAAATGTTCTGTAACTTTTCCCTACAATTGAATATGGCAAAACGCAGATATTTTTTTAGTGCTTTGGGTCCGGAAACTGACGAGCAAATTAAATTAGCGTTAACAAAATTCACTTTGACTCGTAGCTTTCAAAGGGTGATTCGGACGCTCGCATTAAGAGGTCGTGAAAAATTCGACAATTCATTTAATTTTCAAATTCTTGGTATAGTTTGGTAGCCAGCTCTATAAGCTTTAATTTCATATAGGGTCTGGGTATCTACAGTTTAAACCGGACGCGCTACATCTCTTGGACGTGAGATACCTCTAAAGGTAAACGGTAACCGTAAAATGACGATAATAAGTTATTACCAGATGTCTCTCTGGTAAAACGGTTTTTTTCTTTCTTTTTTTTTTTTTTTTTTCTATTCAGACTCAACTTGTATTTTTTATCTCAAAGAAGAGAACATCAAAGGTTCCAAATAGGCCACTTGGGAAGTAGCCATTAGTTGTGAATAAATAGCAAAGGTACATACATCTTCAGCTGTTTGATCAGCTTTGGAAGTTTCCAAGTTTCTTGTTTATTTAATAGATCCTTTATTGACAAACGACGCTTCATTTTACATCCATGATTTTTACCAGATTCGCCACTTACACAAGTCGTGTAAATGGTTAATCAAACATTTGTTTTACACTCGTTCGAGTCGATCCGATCACACATGTCAAAGCCTTTCTTCTTGAACAATTGGTAAGTTAGGCAGGTTTTGTTTCTTTACACTGAACATGTTGTCGTTGGAGACAACGATGTATTGGGTTGTTTGTGACCAATGGGGGAGGGGGTACTCCTCGATATTCTCGGTAGGCAACTTCAAATTGTCTGTGAAAAGTTGATGACTATCGCGATGAAAAAAAAGCTGCCAGTATAAAAAGTTAAAAATACGTTTAAAAGAATTGCCAAATTAAAACGTACAGGAAAGGTCCCACCATGCGCTATGCAACGTATTGAACACACTCCTATAGAAGGTTTTCATTCACGTGACTACCAGCCATATTGGTTTACTAAAACAAAAGAAAGTATTTGCACAAAAATAGAGTTCAATTCCCAGAGGCTTAGTTCGGGACACCAATATGGCCGCCGTTTCTTTGTTTTGGGACACCAACATGGCCGCCGTGACGTCACGTGAAAACACTCTATAATCTGTAATTACTGCTTGTTTATTATTTAGAGCTAAGGCTGATATTTTAGCTAACAGATCTATAATTTAGTCTTACCGACACCACTTCCTTTATTCCTCGTTTTCTTTTTTTTTTTTTTTTTTTTCATTTTATTTCAGAGTACACCGTTATAAGAAAGAAGACTTAACAACAAAAACAAACGCCTTTTGCGCCAAAGCAATGTAAAATATGAATATATACGTTGTGGCCGCAAGCGTCTGAGCTGCAACTTACTCCTGAGTATGATAAGCTGTCAGATCGCCCATCTTCCTCTTGACAAAAGCTGTCGAAAGTAAGACGTAATAAAATAAGTTTTCTTCCATGGTAGCTTTATTTTCGTGCATTTTTCAGGTCATATCGAATTATGTTAAAAAAAAGTGGTTAAAATGCGAAAATGACTGTGCGATTGTTATATACCAATGTAAAGAGAAACATATCAGTGAAAGATCTCCTGGGTCTGGATGCCAGGAATTTGGAAAAAACTGCATAAGGATAGAAAAAGTTAATCAGGGCGTATTAACTTTTCTTACGGGAGAGTAACCTATGCGTAAAGGACCCCCTTGAGCATGTGCAGTAGAGTTTCGCAGTGTCTATCGAGGGGAGGGACCCAGGGGGCCTGCGCGCAAACCTCACCAGGGAGGAATAAAAGTGACTATGGAATTCTTAAGAATCTACCACCACGGTGAAATTTTGTCCTTCCTGGATCCTGATTAAGGTAAACCACTAGGCTCAATTATTCAGCCGCTGTTCGGTAAAATGCCCCCCCCCCCCCCCTCCCCGAAAAGTCTCTTCTCGGGGGAGGAGAGCAGGACCCGAGGAAGCGGCGGAAATCTAGCCAAGTAACCCACCACATTAGGTTTCACAAGATCTGCTACAGAAGGGCTTACTGACTAAAGTTGTGCAACAGCATAAACCATCAAAAAGTGCCCGATACAAGAATCTTAAGACTTTTTAAATATTATTTTAATTGATTTTCAATGTTCGTTACATGATTTTATTGTAAATTTAAACGCAGAGCTAGTCACGGGTTTCCGCCTAGCTGTTATATCAGATGTTAACATACTGCCATCATAATAAAATAAATCTTTTAAGAGGGGGCCTCTTTCACTAAAAAGTGGTTTTCATGGGGGTCCTCTAATGGAATTACGCTAAGTAAATTAACTTTCTTTCAAAAGATTAGTTGTAAAACAAACAAATAAGGGCAAGACAGTGCAATAACTAACCTACTCTAAGCACTTGTATTTGACAAGAAGATATTTGTAAGTTCCAAAACATGGATCCCCAAACACTGAGTTACTGGCATGCAGCACACAGCTGGCTTTCCCTTGGCACCTGCTCTGCACAGTGGGAAGAGTTCTGGCCTCACGGCAATTGGTGTTGGAAACTTCTTCAGAACGGCATGTCTCAAGGTCCAGTCTGCCATACAGTGCCTCCTGAATGTCAATTTTTCTTCCGTTTGTGCAGCTGATGGTTTTGTTGCCGTCCTCGCAAACAGTGACGGACAGCAACCCACCTGAATGAAATAAAAATAGGCAAGAAAATGAACAACTTACAAATTAAGACAGCATTCTTTCTTGTCCCTGTGTGGTGCTTCACCATGTCCGTATAAAACTGAAGAACCCCCACAATTCAACAAGTAAAAAAAAAACCAAAAAAAGAATATGTCAAATTTCTGGCGTAAAAAGTGGTCGCGGTTCTTTAATAAATTTGAGAGGCGGTCGCTTACGAGAGAGTTCTTGAAACAGTATTTAACTGAGAAACAAAACGGTTGTTTACGAAGTGGTCGCTTACGGGAGGTGATCGCTTACGAGAAGTGGTCGCTATGAGAGAGTTGACTGATATAGTTTTTAACGCCGGCAATTTCAACTTTTAACCTCTCCAATTGTTATGAAATTTCTTTTCCTCGAATCAAGCTTTTTGCAAAGTGTATCTTACCCTTTGTTTACCGGGTGTGCGCTATTTTTTCCCATGTTTTTTTCGCTACAAAAAGTCTGAACTACTTGATGCATTGCGTGCCGCGATTTGAATTTCGTGTAACACGAATTACAGAAATCCTCAACAATACTCAATAACCTTTTATCATCGTCTCTTTCAAAGTAATCCTGTACATATATTTTTAGTTCACTTATTGTTAAAGCGTTCCCCGTATAAATTAATTCGGGAAGGATCCGCCCAGAGGTCCGATCCCTTACCCTTTTATATACCATTTTTGGCAGATAAGGTACCCATTTCGTATACCTTCCATTAGAAAATAATGAAAGGCCTTTTTAAATACCTAAATGACAGATTTCCCTACCCTTTCATATACTTCGACTCGTGAAATCCCTACCCTTTCATATACCTGATTCGTGAAAAAGGTACCCCTTTCAGGTGGAGCTTCCCCGTAAAAGCCATTCTAGGGAGTAACCCCCGGGGATTTGAAGTCCAAGTGAGACCGTTTGACAACAATAATAGCGGTTACATTCTGCAGTCGTGTTGGAAGACAAGAGTCACGCCTGTGATTCTTGATTCATTTCAATGTGTTTCAGGCCTGTAGCAAGGCTAAAACAACTGAGGGGGTTTAGCAAAATGGTGAAACAAAACTACCCCCCGTCACTCAAAAAAGAGACTGATTTGGGAGTTGAAACTGGGGGCACTGTCACGGCGATCTTGGTGTATTTTGGTCAAACCCGCTCAAATTTTTGACAAAGAAACTTTCTATAACGTGAAATTTTGCACGGCAAGCCTCGCACTGAATTCGCGTCTGACCTAGGCTTGCCGTGCGAAAAGAAAGTTTCTTATTCCCCCGAGACTCAACATGGTCGCCTAGTGATAAGGGTCTATCGATAGCAATTAAAGTATTGAAGCTTGTGATTGTCGATTGGTCATCGATTGCCCAATAGCAATGGATATCAATTAACTAATTGTCACCGATTGTTATCGATTGACGGATTGAATTTACGATGATCGATTGTCATCGATTGATTACGCCGGGTAAGCAGTTTCAAAAGTTGTGTACTGAGTATCACTTGTCCGAACTTGTGTCAACTCAAAGCAAATTTTCAGCTGTTGCAAAATAAGTCTCACTAATCGTTGAACAAATCGGTAACTCCGGTAATCCTCTACCTGATTCCCACTAACCTGAGCAACTGAGTTCAATTGCGGCGACTATTTTTTCGAGTAATTTGTGGACATCCTCCTGCTGTTTCTTAATCTTGTCGTTTTGATTTTGGATCACAGCAACAACTTTCTGCTCCTCTGGAGAATCTGTAAGCAATTAGTGAGAGGCATTGGAAGAAGCGTAACGAAGGTTGATCCATCCGCAAAGTAAGCGCTGGGGAGCCACCTCGGGGTCAAAAGCTTTGTTCAGGACAACTAATTTTCGAGGGTCATTTTGTTAATTCAATGAGTCAATTTTGCTTCAAAATTAGAGTAACAATAACCCTTTCATTAGAGTTACACTTTTTCAGTTAATAACTAAGCTTAAACCAAACGGTCGATTTACAACAGGAACACAAACAGTATGCTTGTAATTTATTAGCAAAACATCACAAAAGTTATTAAAATGTCAGTTACTTGCACATTTGAATATAAACTTTGAGATGTTAATGTATAAGTGCATGCGTACTACGTGGACACTGTATATCGAATAAACACAGGGGCCACAACCAGGGTTATGGCCCCTGATAAACACTTGGAAAAATGTACCTTTTGCCAATTAAATTATCAGTACACATTAAGCGATGAAAAAACTGCCATAAAAAAAAACGCAACGCCTTGCGCCAACAACAAATTGGAAAATCGCCATCCCCACCTAAACTGCAAGGTAAAGCTTTAGACGTGGTGAGAAAGAATTTCACGAGAGGGACCAAATAAATCTTACTAAAAAATATTTTAAAGGGCGTAAAAACAAAAGTTTGTAAACAGAAGCAACAAGAGTGTAAAAATTCAGGGGAAGTTAACCACAGAGACCATGACGCCAAAATGTCTTTGGAACGAAAATACAAAACATCCGACAGTCAAACGTTAAAACAATATTGCAATCCTCCAAACAATTATGTTCATAAACAAGCCAATTTGGTCGAAGGACTGCGATAAAAAGCGGCAAACATGGGAGTAGGAGTTGTGTAGTTCTTCCAATCTATTTCACTCGTTTTCAATTGGTTCTTCGCCCTCTTGTCGAGGTTCTGCGAGGTTTTCTCACCAGTTCAAAATATTTCTTCTTCTTCTTCTTCTTCTTCTTCTTCTTCTTCTTCTTCTTCTTCTTCTTCTTCTTCTTCTTCTTCTTCTTCTTCTTCTTCTTCTCCTTCTTCTTCTTCTTCTTCTTCTTCTTCTTCTTCTTCGTCTTCTTCTTCTTCTTCTTCTTCTTCTTCTTCTTCTTCTTCTTCTTCTTCTTCTTCTTCTTCTTCGTCTTCTTCTTCTTCTTCTTCGTCTTCTTCTTCTTCTTCTTCTTCTTCTTTTTCGTCTTCTTTTTCGTCTTCTTCTTCTTCGTCGTCGTCTTCTTCTTCTTCTTTTTATAATTATTATTATTATTATTATTATTATTATTATTATTATTATTCTTTCGGCCAATAAGTTTTGTTTGTGGGTTTCGCCCAAGGACTCGATTATATCGAAGCGTGAGACACGCTGAATTTATTGGTAGCACGACGTGAACAAAGTGCAATGAGAGCTCCCGTGGTTTCAACGTGTTAAAAAGATTCCAGCAACTCTAGATTTCCGCTTTTATTATTAAAAAAAATACATTTTCCTGTAAAATTCCCTCAAGCATATAGATTTTGAAATTTTTGTGGTAATGTAAGATTAAGTAACTTTAAAATGACCAAAGGAAAAAAATGGCTGTTTTAATCCTTGACAGTCGGTCGTATCCTTACTCACTAAATTAGAATGAAATGCAACATTTAAGCTGGCCCTGACAGTTCTTTGATGGAAGTCGACATCTGCTTTATATTCATAGCAGAATCTTCAACCGGAAACAAGACCCATTAAAGACAAAAAAGCATCAAAGGAAACATAGCATATAGCTTTTATTTTACGCTCTTTTTTATAAGAACGTCTAATTTGGGGGATTGAGACTGAACGTTCATATTTTTCTTTCTTTTTTTTTTTTGGCAATTTGAGCCTGAAAAGTTCTTAAGATGTTCTTAAGTTACCTCTTACGTGACCGAGACACCTATCAAAAAGCAATATGTGCGCCGTAATGTGGTGTCAAGCCGCTAGTGACATGTTTTCTAGTGCTGCATACAAGATGTCGCGACAGCCAACTCTCGGTAAATTTGGCTTTACGAAAAGTATCGACCACAGAGGTTTGCAACGTGACATTAAGCTGCCAGATTTTTCGGGGAAAAGGCAGAAAACCATCATGCATAGCGAATGAAATAATATAAAATAGTGTAATAAAAATGTTCTTAGCTAAATCTCACCCTGGGTAATATTTTTAGTATGTTATTAAATTTAAGGTAATCTCAGCCTCAAAGTTCCTATAAAGAAAGGTTCGTATAAAAAAAAAATTAAGCTACCTGAGAGTCTTACTGGTTGCTTTGCCACGATAGCCACGCGGAACAGGTTGAGCAGAAGAAAGAACATCAATTTCTTGACAAGCATATCTGGATTCTTTAAAATGAAAATGTGGTGAGACGGGCTAAAATTAGTACTTTATTTATTTTGTTTATTCAAATTCTCAATTACATCGCATTGCACGAGACAATCGTATGCATTTGAGGTCAGTTAAAAACAAAAGACGAGTTTCCTTGGAGTAAAACAATTAACTAAAACTCTTAGGGAAATGTGTATTGTAGTTTTATTGGACGGCGCTTAGCATCCGGTTCTGCCTACGTTGGACGGATTTGAAGCTTTAATTTTCAGTATGTTGGTTGATCGTCACAGTCTCTGCACCTGTAGCCAGGAAAAATTATCGAGCGGACAATTTTTAATACAATTAACGGTTTGGTCCGGTAGCATGTTCTAAGTTTCTTGACTGCCTTTAATTAAAAGCAGCCCCATGCTAAAACAAACTCACCCGATCCCGTGCTATGTTACGCAGTGACGATTTTTTACGCAAACGGCGGACTAACATTGTACCCGCGATTTTTTTTTTCTGTTTTTTTTTGTTTTGTTTTGTTTTGTTTTTTATCAGAACGTCTAATTTTGGGGCTGAGACCGAATGTTCTTACCTTTTTTGGCAATGAGACTGAAAAGTTCTTAAGTTGTTGCTAAGTTACCTGTTACAGTATGACCTATCAAAGAGCAATATACGCCATAATGTGGTCTCAAGTTGTTTTTAACATGGTTTGTTGCCGGCTCACATGTACT
>NW_028145550.1:3542500-3564392 GCF_977016875.1 Pavona decussata | reverse complement strand
TCATACGATTTTTTTCGAAACATGTTTTGTTTAAAAACGGTAATGTAAAAATACTGCTTTTTTACAAATATATATTTTGTAAAAAAGCTGCCTTTTTACAATTATATTATTGTAAAAAAACGGTCCACACACTATAACTTCTTAGCGATTCAAGCCAGAGTTTGCGACACATTTTGGACATTTCACTGCCTTCATACTATTAATTTTTAGAAACATGTTTAATTTCTAGGAACCTAGGAACATTTCTTGAATGTTTACGGACCATTTCAGTGTACAGTTCAGGTTTCGCAAGGAATGGTCCGGCTGCTATAATTTCCTTTAGATCTTGCCAAATATTTTTTGTTTCTTTAGTACAAAATGTTAGACTTATTCAAACAATAATCTTAGTCTTGATCCAAGCGCAATAGTCTCAAAATGTTTAAAAAAGTTGAGTTGAATATTTGATGCACGTTATGATGGCCTAATTAATTAGCAGTAAACGTGATCAGATGTAATTGTTATTCATAGACGTCGATATGTGTGGAAGAATACCGTGAAGCGCTTTTTTACGGCGAATGGATTACCAAAATTGTTGTTACCGCCTTCAAATGGGTAAAAGAAATACATAGCTTTGGTTAACTGCGCCAAGATTATACTAGAAGCACAGTCGATTAGCGTGTAGGATAGGTAAACAAAAGGTCATGGGTTCACACACTGTCTGCCACTCAGTGGTTTCCTCTGTCAGCTTCTGTTCGGCCCACGCTCATGACATTGCTGTCCTCGATAAGTACAGAGAAATAACGCTCATTACAAGTAAAAGTACATACCATAGTTAAATAAAAAAAAAAGTTTATTGTGATAATCTACATCATTTGCAGTAGGAAGGCACAGTCCCTAGCCATTGATGAGTGCAATACCGCTTCCTTGCAGCGCACAGACAATGTAAAGGAGCAGAACACGTTCAAGACAGCTTTATAAGACCACGGTGCAAAATGCTAAATTATTTGCTTATGCTAGCCTTAAAAGCAGTGCAACATACCCAGTAATTACAATTCATAGTCGTAAATAAGTGAACAGCACAGAGCACTTACTAACAGTTCATTCCAGATTGTAAACATGCAGGAAATGTGCAATTCACGTCTGTATCCTAGCGCTACAATTTCCCAACGTTTTAGCTCTCTAAAAGGCGTACGTTCTTTTTTCTTTCTTTTTTTCGGCGGCTTTTGCTAGCATAAATTGCATTATTTATACGCATTATAAACGGGAGTCCCCGACGACAAAGATTATAGAAAAACATCGCAGACCAATTTCAGTCGGATAATTACGAAAACATTATTTAATTTCTTGCACAGATGTCATCGCTATTAAAGCGCGAAAATCATAGATAAGGTCAGTCTTGGTCAAAATTTATTTTAGGCAACTCGTAGGTTTTTTAATAAACTAATGATCACGTAAAAACAACATTACCGTAAATAAGACTGCTTTTTATCTTTGTAAAAAAATCAGCTTTTTAAACAAAAGCAGCTTTTTATGTAAAAAAGCAGCTTTTTTACAAATATATATTTTTTTTTTACAAAAACTGCTTTTTTACAATTAGATAATTGTAAAAAGGCTGTTATTTTACAATTATATAATTGTAAAAATGCTGCTTTTTTATGTAAAAAAGCAGCTTTTTTACAAGTATATATTTTTGTAAAAAAGCTGCTTTTTTACAATTATATAATTGTAAAAATGCTGCTTTTTTACGTAAAAAAGCATCTTTTTTACAAGGACCGTTTTTTTACACAACATAAATATATATATATATATATATATCTGAGCTGATTTTCCAGAAGGTGGCTACAGAAATTGACGTTTTTGTTACCTTTTCTTAAGATATTTATTTATTTTTTTTTTTTTTTAGCGTTTCTTATTGAATTTCACATCAGTAACTTAATAGATTACAATGGTCATTAGCAAATATTTATAAAACCAAAATATTTTTCAACTACCCCCCCCCCCTCCCTCCCTGATTTGCTAACCTAGCCCCACTCTCTCTCAAACGTCTTCTAACCGCGCAACGATTTGCCTTTGAATTCGGCGCGCGCTCTGAGATCAGAACTAAGTCATTAGACCTAGCGTTTCGTTTGGCTTCCTGAAGCAAAGTTTTCCTGAGGACATCATTAAGTCTAGTGAGGGGAGAAGTCTTACGAGTGCAGTTTCTGCCTCGTACTAATATGCTTGCTACCAATAGTCCTCTTTTAAGCTAAACGAGTAATTTTCAGTTACTCGGGCTTGGACTATTAAAGGCTTGTATATTGTGGGCTTTGCTTGAGGAGGTGACAGTCTTTGGCTTTAAAAAGTAGGTCTTAGGGATGAGTTCTTTTCGGGCAACGTGGAATTTTCGCGAATTGTTTACCCAGCCAAAGACTTAGTATATTTTTGTGGTGGAAAAGGGCGCTAACCCTTCCCTTTTCAAATGTTGATTTCTACATCCGGGACTTAAGCTGATATGGAAAACACTAGCAAGAATGGGCAAGGATTTTCTCTTCAAGAAGCGTGAGTTTGAAAAGCTATTCTATTATTTTTCGCTTTTATAACTGTAGCGTTGTTAGGCTAGTGATCGATTAGTCAAGAAGTGCGATTTTGGGTCAGATTTCCGGTCTCAATGTCATAAATTATTTCCAGATGTTTGCTTGGCGTGATTCGGATTGTGTCATGGATCTAGGCCGAAGACGAAAAATCAATTTAAAACGCTGTCTTGCTCCGATTAAGCCGATTCTGTTGTAGAAAGCTAGACTTGAGCGCTAAAAGACCGGGTTTTGGGTGAGATTAACGATGCGTTGGCGCCGTTAATAATTGCCATGTCACACTTGTTTAGTCGGATCACAGGTCATGTTTCATTTCACTCGGATGTCAATGTCACGTATAATTCCAAAGAAAAGCCCCTCTTTTCTCTTGCATAGTATTTCCTGACCTTACTTTCTTGTGATGAACCGTAACTGGAGTATTGTTAATGACTAGCATATTCCTTCAGCTTAGAAAGTCTCAAAATGTGCTCAATTTCTGTAGCCACCTTTTTGAAAATCAGCTCAGAAAGCTCAATGGTATAAGTCAAATTAGTTCAATGAGCTTGAACAAATGAAAATATGGTGCATATGTTATAGCCCTGCTTGTCTAAATCACATTTCTTTTTTGTTAAGCAATGTAACTGATGTTAACAGAGGGCCTTGAAGCCCGAACTTAGCCTGTCATTTCAGGATATGTTGTATCTAAGAGACCTGTTAGCCTTAGTTCTATGGCAGTCATTAAGGACATGATTTCTAGCCAAAAAATACAACTCTTAAAAGCACCGTTTCTTCTTCATTTCATTTCTACGGATCATTCTGAAGTGATTTATGATGCAATGCAGAATATCAATCCTTTCTTGCAAATTCAAGGCTATACCCTTGTGCTTTCTGAGCTGATTTTCCAGAAGGTGGCTACAGAAATTGACGTTTTTGTTACCTTTTCTTAAGATATTTATTTTTTTTTTTTTTAAGCGTTTCTTATTGAATTTCACATCAGTAACTTAATAGATTACAATGGTCATTAGCAAATATTTATAAAACCAAAATATTTTTCAACTACCCCCCCCCCCCCTCCCTCCCTGATTTGCTAACCTAGCCCCACTCTCTCTCAAACGTCTTCTAACCGCGCAACGATTTGCCTTTGAATTCGGCGCGCGCTCTGAGATCAGAACTAAGTCATTAGACCTAGCGTTTCGTTTGGCTTCCTGAAGCAAAGTTTTCCTGAGGACATCATTAAGTCTAGTGAGGGGAGAAGTCTTACGAGTGCAGTTTCTGCCTCGTACTAATATGCTTGCTACCAATAGTCCTCTTTTAAGCTAAACGAGTAATTTTCAGTTACTCGGGCTTGGACTATTAAAGGCTTGTATATTGTGGGCTTTGCTTGAGGAGGTGACAGTCTTTGGCTTTAAAAAGTAGGTCTTAGGGATGAGTTCTTTTCGGGCAACGTGGAATTTTCGCGAATTGTTTACCCAGCCAAAGACTTAGTATATTTTTGTGGTGGAAAAGGGCGCTAACCCTTCCCTTTTCAAATGTTGATTTCTACATCCGGGACTTAAGCTGATATGGAAAACACTAGCAAGAATGGGCAAGGATTTTCTCTTCAAGAAGCGTGAGTTTGAAAAGCTATTCTATTATTTTTCGCTTTTATAACTGTAGCGTTGTTAGGCTAGTGATCGATTAGTCAAGAAGTGCGATTTTGGGTCAGATTTCCGGTCTCAATGTCATAAATTATTTCCAGATGTTTGCTTGGCGTGATTCGGATTGTGTCATGGATCTAGACTGACGACGAAAAATCAATTTAAAACGCTGTCTTGCTCCGATTAAGCCGATTCTGTTGTAGAAAGCTAGACTTGAGCGCTAAAAGACCGGGTTTTGGGTGAGATTAACGATGCGTTGGCGCCGTTAATAATTGCCATGTCACACTTGTTTAGTCGGATCACAGGTCATGTTTCATTTCACTCGGATGTCAATGTCACGTATAATTCCAAAGAAAAGCCCCTCTTTTCTCTTGCATAGTATTTCCTGACCTTACTTTCTTGTGATGAACCGTAACTGGAGTATTGTTAATGACTAGCATATTCCTTCAGCTTAGAAAGTCTCAAAATGTGCTCAATTTCTGTAGCCACCTTTTTGAAAATCAGCTCAGATATATATATATATATATATATATATATATATATATATATATATATATATATATATATATATAAAACGTCAAGAAAGGGTCTACACATCCTGTTCTCTATTCCAGTTATCATGCATGCAGTTCTAGGTTATAAGTGAAGTTTTACCGCCATAGAGTTAAGATGGTTTAATTTGGGTCAATTAGAATTGTAAATTTACAATACGTTTTATTCCAAGGCGTGGGAGAGAAACAGAGCCATAGACATCGAAGATTGTCTTTTGACTTGTCATGGCTACAAATATTACCCAGATGAGGACGAGGGCAATAGATGCGGAGCCAGATACTGCACAGCTTTTTCACCCCAGTTTCCTCATTTCGAGGTTAGTAATAAACTGAAATACGGAGTTGAAGTGAACAGATTATGAAGAGCTGACTTTTAGCTGTCTTTTAATAAGAAAGTGACAGATTTTCAACTCTACAGTTATTAATAACAGCAGCAACAGGGAAAGAATTGCTCTCTCTCGCGAAGTAACCAAAGAAGCTGGCTTGGTGACCTATGGTTCCAAAATTAACTCTACTAACGACGTTTATGGTTTGTAAAGTAAAATTCATGACCTAGACATCAATACAGGCCACCATGGTATTAGATCATTGAATAACAAAACCACATCACTGAGCAAATTCGATTTGATAAAATCCCTCCCTAAGTTTTTACAACAATCTCGGTAGATAAAACAACGCTAAGAGTTATGCGATACCAATGGTGCTGCAATTTATGCTAGAAGGGCTGCGACCGTGCACAATCGTTTGTTTTAACATGTTCACACTATAGCTAAATCTCTTAAGAAGAACGTTTCTATTGGTCAGTTGCTCCAACACATTTCAAAATCTATTGTGGTTTTTGAACGGTCAAGGTCAAAAATGCTAACAGTAACATTAAACAAAGAAGTTTGTCAGGCTTCATAACCATTGCCTCTTATTAATTGTACTTTAAATACACGCAAGATGCCGTTTAGTAAACCAGAGGTAAATGACATTTTTCCTAGGTAATGATTCTGGAAACTGGAGAAACAAAGTGGCTGGGACTGGGAGTGGTGTTTGATAATTACGGCACCACCTTGTGGCCAGGCTGGAGACAGGGAAGTGTTGGATATCATACTGATGATAGAAACATCTTCGATGCTGATTATGCTAAAGATAGAAAATGCAAAAAAACTACAGGTAGAGTTAAATTTCGTTTAATATTCCAGAGGGGTCTTTAATTTCAGGCTTTTGTATGCACAGTCCTTATTCGAAAAAATGGGGAGTCTGTGAACTTGCTGAGATTCGGGGATAGTTATGGGGAAAAAAAAAATAAACGCTGCAGCAGAATGCCGAATAGAAATTGTTACGTTGAACACTGCTAGAACAAATCCAAACTAAAATGGCCTGGAAGCCTCACTCAAGTAAAATTTGCACGTGAACTGCGCGATCAAACCTTTAAAATATTTCCGCTAGTTTCGCTCCTGTGCTATTGAGCACCTTCTAATCCTTGGACGCGTTGGTTCTTATTCTCTTTCTTTGGATTAAACTGTCTTGCCCCGAAGCCGATTCCTTATTCCTAACTGCTATTCCCCTAATGATTCCACATACCTACACGGACATGAAGCCGTGCTCTAGACTCCCCACTCATTTCAGCAATGTACGTACTTCTTGTCCGGTCCACACAGGTTCACATAATTCGCTTTATAGCTTAGCAGGAGAATTAGATTTCTAACCATTACATAATTATTCAACTTTTAAGAAAAAAACGCTAGTACATCTGATTCTGAGGTTTGGCAGTGCAGAGAGGCCAACCAATCATTCTCTCTCCCCAAACCTCATTCCTTTGCGATTTACTTCTTAGAGGTACTGTTGATATCCAACTAAAGTCAGGAAGTGCAGTGACAGTTGTGCAATGCCCTGACACATGATACACGCGCTTTACAATGACAACGTCACACCAAGAGAGTTAACAGCGCCGCAAGGAACTTATTACACTCACACGACTACCAACGACTCTTTAGAAAAAAAAAGTTAATTTTAAAGCGTAGAACTTCATTTCTTATGTGTCAACAACCTTATAAACGTAAGCTCTTGCGCAAGCTGGCGTTTCATTACTTACAAACGTTCGAGTTCATTTCCATTCAGGTCAGTACAGCTCCTAAGTTTTTTTTGTTTTTGTTTCCTTCAGTGAAAAATTGTTGGTATATCAAAAGGTGCTCGATTTGCGATGTTCAGTGTTTCAGTTGACTATATCTGACTATAGATATTGCTGTCAAAACGTTGGTCACATGCAACAGTCCTGGGCTCAATCCATTTATTTTATTTGCTATGCTCTCTGTTTTTGTAAAGAATTAAATGAACATCAGTCCTGCAGATTATAACAAAGTGTATTGTCCCATGTAGGTTCTGCTGCAGCCCGTCGAGGTGATGTAATTCGCTGCACAGTCATGTTTGGCAGTAAGCAAGTGAGAGACGACGGCAACATCCGAGTTCCAGTCGTGTTTACCGCGAATGGGAGTAGGATAATTCTTGAAGGAGATGAAGAGACGTACATTGATTACAGCCCAGACCAACTACTCTACCCTTACGTGGCTTTTAAATACAAGAATAGGGTGTTGGCTAAGGTAGTAAAAATAAATATGTTTTAAACTAGGACCAACAAACATGTTAATTTGACCAAAGAATGTCTGAAGTCTATAGACAACTCAAAAGGCATTCTGAGTAACGTTTGATCACAAAATGAACAGAAACTACTATTAAACGCTGTGAAGTTAATGTTCTACGTTTCGGCAATGCTGCTTTCATCAGAGTCAGAAAACCGTGTTAGTTCGTTGCTACTGCGGTATTCAAATAAGACTAGAGGAATTCAAGATTTCAAAATCGCTTGCGCCAATCGTACCCAGAGTCCTCAGGCTTTTGGTCAGCGGATGGGCGCCAGGAGAGACTCTGGGGAACTGGAATTTTATTTAAATTTTTTGATTGGCTGTCACGTAATTGTCCCGTAACGGATTCCATTGTTTTACCGCAGAAATCCTGCAGTAATAGAATTCCAATACCTCAGATTCTCTCCTGGCGCCCACCTGCTGACCAAAAGGCCTGCGGACTCTGGGTACGAGATTGCACTTGCGCAGAAAGTAGTACACTCACCTACGTCTACAGTACAAGCAGCGAGAAACCAAGGTCTTGGTTATAAAATCTCTGGGGTCCGACGTTTTTAGTTGAAAATGAAACAAATTACCTCCAAACTGAGCAGGTACTGGCAGCGTCACTTTCCTATTTATCACGCCTATCCGATTTTCTGCCGGATTTTCTGAATCATTTTTTTGCTGATTCTTCAACACCTTTGGTCAGGAGGTTGAACTCGGCGCTATCGAGAAACAACTCCATGTAGCGGTCAGAGCGGGACTTGAATCCGGGACCTCCGGATTTCAAGTTTATTTCATTTCTTCACGACTGTTTCTGCGTGAAGCGACAATCATGAAGACAGACATGTATTTTGTGGTATGCGGCCGATCTCTGCTAGAGCTAATCTCATTCATTATGTACCCACCTAAGAACTTCTTGCAATACTGGAAGATCTGCAGTGTCCCACTTCAACGCGCGAAAGAATCTGAAAAGCTAGAAGCCGATAGTAGATTACCACCAAATCGCCAACACCATATGGAGCCTTTCCTTACAAGTGACGGCGGACCTGTACTTTCAGTAATTCCTGCGAAAATATAACGCAAGGTCACCAGTTACTTTAGGTATCAATGGTCTAATGTATTGTATCTAGTGCCCTCAAATGCCCCGGGATCATTTTTATCGAGGCAACTACACGTCAGCACCAATTCTGTCATTGGCTAGAAGGTTCCAGTGCCGCATGATTTTGCCTGAGCGGACCACAGGTTAAAAGATGTGATGGTCGCAGCGATCAGATCGAGACTTGCCGGGTCAGGGCAGATGAAGGCGCGAGGAACTGCATTTCAGTTTCAACAACAAATCCCGGCGTTGAAGGCTCTCAACTGAAACTTTGGTTTCTCGCAACTTGAATGCTGGAATTACGCGGCGGCCACTCCCATCTGTACTATTATTAAACTGCTTCATTTTGGACATTTATTTCCCTTTATTATACTTAATAACTAACCGGCGACTGTTTTATTGTCATCCCGCTAGTGAAACATTGGGCATTCTTTAATTTGCTCTAAAGCCGACGACACACTTGGCGATTTTATACGCCGATCGCCGCGATTGGCGAAAATAGCCAGGTGTGCCCGGTGCGGCGATTGCGATTTTCGCCGATCGCCGCGATCGGCTTATAAAATCGCCGATATCTGGCAAGTGTGCCCGTTCCCGCGATTTTCTACGTTCATCACTGCAAATCGCCTGTAAAGTCAACCCATCAGGTTACGCAATTTTACCACGATGACTTTTCAAACTGCCACATCGCCGCGATCGGCTAAAAAATATCGCCAAGTGTATCCGCAATAATCGAGGGTTAAAAATTGCAAGCGATTTGATCTGGCGATCAAATTCGCCGCGATCAACGAATAAAATCGCCAGGTGTGTCGCCCCTGTATCTGTGAGCAGACGTATTTTGATCCTAATTCAGGATATCTCTTAGGTTCAAGTCAAAACCTCGATAATTGTATTTTTCGGTGGGTTTACCAACGGCATTTTTGTGACTCTTCGTCCCGACGAGGAAATGTTGCGAAAATGTCCTGCCAGACATTGTCCCACACAGCCAAACATTCAAATGAGACGTCTCCTGCTAACAAGCGACAAAGAAGGACTTTGGCAATAAAAATAATATTTTGTATAAACAAATGAAAAGCTTTTTTGGGTGACTCCCCTGTCCATTAAATTCATATAATGTTGGTCTCAACCACTCTTATAGATGTGTGCCAGACAAGACGTGAAATCTGACATTGCAGCCTTGAAGGATGTGACAAGAAGCTTGGAAGAAAAGATTGACCTTCTGCTGTCAAAGTTCAACAAGTAATAAAATGGACCGACACCTATAAACTTCTTCATCCAGATTTAAAATAAGAAAAACTTCTATAGGCCGGTAGAATTGATTTTTATTTTTAAACCATTAAGCAATTGGAAGAAACAGTAAATATTCCAGTTCCCCCAACTTTTCTACCTTCAATATGAGCCATTTGTAAAAGGTTGAAATTCCCAAAGCAGTACTAACAATGTAAGCATGGCAATGCACTCTACGTTAAAAGTAAATAGCACTTGATCACATAAGGCTTGATCGTAATAACATACAATTTGTATTTTTTTAAATTAATTTTTAGGTGTCCTACCTCAAATAAAGGACAAAAGGGTTGAGAAAAGTTTCCGGCTTAGGCACCCCCCCCCCCCCCCAAAAAGAAAGTTTAGTTCCTGTAGGAAAAATCCCTTTTGAACTTCAACATTGCATTGTGGGAGAGTATTGGAGAGTAAAATGCATTGTAAAGGTATAACATGGCTTTGTTGGTGAAGTTACTGACACTAAATAAACAGTAAAAGCATACTTTTTTAACATTTGTCCGAAGCCCTTTTGTTCTTGATTGTAGTCGTAATTGACCTCTATATTTTACATTTTAAAAATGGTTCAAAAATGGTGCGCCAGTTTTTATGTGGCAACCGAAAAAACGTCATATGCGAAAAGTTTGTTCGTGTGCACGAATCGTTACAGAAAATTCGGCAAGTTTTCGGAGGTTGGCGGTTTCCTACGATTGAGCCTTCTAACTTATTTTATTTGCGTTCATTTTCCACTTCCTATATAATAAAAATTGTACTATTCCACGTACGAAACTTGCTTGTCTTTTTGTAAGGGGCACCATCTTATAGAACGAGGGAAAGCAAGACCTTACGCCCTGGTCTTGCTGTGACGCGTCTCTCCGCTGCTCCAAGTCAATTGTGGCGCATAGACAAACGAGTTTTCAACATAGCATTTGTTCTTTCGTGCACACGAACAAATAACTTCGTCACAGAAAGCTTGCCACATAAAAAATTTGCTCGTGTGGTCCAGGCTTAGTTACTGCATCATTTTTAAAAGTTACAACTGTTTACGGAATGTATTGAAGTTTTAGTGTCCCGCTTTCAAGTTTTTCTCTAAAGCAGGCATGTGACACCAGCCATGGTTGTCCGATTGGACGAATTGTCCGTCTTAGAACTCGAGGGAGACGAAGTAAGCGACTAAACTGCAGCAATAATATTGAAATGGAAACAAGGGGCTTTGTACCCTTTTATATACACGCCTTTTTACCTAAACCATAAAAATACGTGCTTTTCAGGTACATTGTAAAAGTTTCAACATTGTTTTTATTTAAGTTTGCTCTTTATTCGGGTAGAAATTATTCCAGGATATTGCGATCGAAAAGTTGTGTGTGAGTGTGTTTATTGTGTGGACCAGGCTTAACCTATCATTTTTAAGTTTTTACTGTTTATTGAATGTAGTAAAGTGTTAGTGTCCTGCCATTACGTTTTCTCTAAAGCAGGCATGTGTGAATAGGGCCATCATTGTCTTACTGGGCGATAATCTTGAAATGAAAACAAGGGGCTTTGTATTCTTATATACACGCTGTTTTAAATAGAAAAGTTAAACCATAAAAATACGTGCTTTTTAGGTAAAAGTTCAACATTGTTTCTATCGAATTTTGTTCTTTATTCGGGTAGAAATTGTTCCAGGATATTGCGATCAAAATAGTGAAGACTTGTGTGTTAGTGTGTTTATTGTGTTTTGCATTTTTTTAAGAGAACTGAAAAACAAATTGCGTAGAGTAAATCACTGAGAAGTAAGACATAGCCTTGTTAGCGGATTTCCTGAGTTGAAACGGTCTTGATTGCCTTTTCTAACAGATTTCAGTATCAAAATAATTGTATCACAGTCAAAGCTATATTAGTTTAGATCTCTCGATGTAGTTTTTCGTGGGCTTAATTTTAATTATGTTGATCAAACGTTGTTTTCTCCTTGCACAAATTGGGTGTGAAACAAAATTCCTGTTTTCAACTGTTTCCTCGGAAACGTACCACAGATTAAATAATAATACTAGATTTCAGTTAACCTCACCCTCTTGCCTGAAACTATCTGTAAACAACTTATTTACCCGTTTTTTGTAGTTTTTAATGTAATTCCGCTGTTTTTCTTACCGAATTTGTATCAGTTGGTGTTTTAACGTAAATTACTTTTACCTTCTACATAACTTAAGCCCCATTCAGACCAACAAAACATGTTTAATTAAACCAGGTTTAACAATACGAAAATTGGTAAGAGAAAGCTGAACCATTGGCTTTGACATAGGATTCAAGTAAACTTTAACTTAATGCTTTCATTTGGGCTAAATCTGTAGTCAACAAAAATACGAAAGCAGCTTTACTGAAGGAAACAATTCTAAACTGTGTTTTACTAAACAGCTTTTAAACGTGTTTAAGCCTTGGTGTGAATGCCGCATTAGATAACTAACTAGTGTTAAAAGAGAAAAAGTTATTGATGGTTTGCATGTGACGTAATGGCGGCCATGTTGGTGGGCAGGAACAATAAGATTAACTGCCATTTTCATGCAAATTATGTGAGCAAATTTTCTTTTGTTTTGTCCACCAACATGGCGGCAATGCAAACCACCTTTAGACCTATGAGGGAGCTTAAACGACGACGGCGGCGGCAACGACAACGCCGTAAAACAATAGGTTTAATAAGCAAAAACAATCGCTCTGCACGTGCGTTTTGAATTGTTGTATATTTCTTTGCCGTCCTCTGCAAAACAACAACGTGAAATGACCAAATTGAAGGTTTTGTGGAGAGCGTGAACACACGATGGTGATTTTTTGTTTCTCTTTCTTAACCCGAACGCGACTCCTGCCAATTTGGTTCTTGGGTAGTTCGCAGATTTTTGTACAAGTTGGATGAGTTGAAATAATAGCGAAGAAGCACAGATAAAATGAAGTAATATTTTCAAGTAACGTCTTCGTTGCCGTCGCCGTTGCCGTTGCTTAAGCTCTCTAATGTTGGCAAAGTGGTTGTAGTATTTGCTGTGAAGTTAAAGCTACGTGAAGAATAAAAATGTGTGCATACCTTCGAAAGTCTGTATCCAACCCTGACGATTCCAATCGGCTGTCGATTGCCATTGAAAACATCCACCAAATAGTCCATGAAAGAGTTTTTACGAAGTAAATTGTTGTCCAAAAACCGAGAGTGGCATTCCGTGAATTCCAATCGAGGTCTAGGAAGCTCTTGTCCACTTCTAAGCAGCGGCAACAGGACAAACTTTGAGATGCGCAGCAGTGTATTTGGCTTGTTTATTACACGAACAAACGATTCACTGAAATCAAAGTACACAAATCCGCTAAATGAAACAAAACAAAGGAAGCTGGATTACAACAGATAAGAAAGCTTAAAGAAAACCGAATGATACTCACAAGTTTTTCGTGCAGTTGCTCTGCTAACTGGAGTTAGAACTATAAAAGGAAACCTCCGTCAACCTCTATAACAGACCACAACAAGTAGAACCACGTGCTTTCATCGATCGAAACTTGAACAAATGATCAGCGGTAAATGTTCAACACGCCATAAAAGAAAGACTCAATGAAATGACCGGGTTTAAAACGAGGGAAAAGATATATATTTCTTTTTTCTTACCTTATGTGAATTTCATTACAAAAATATTAGGAATAAAATGAGTATTGGCTGCCTGGAATAACCATAGGGGCTAGTGGGGCCAGACAGCCAGTTGACATCAGCATTAAATGAAAATAAATTACAGGTCAGCAAGATAGCAAAAAATACACACACACAAGGACAGAGAAGGTAATGCAATAGATGTAACTACTAGGAATTACTACGCTATTAGGGAAGTCTAAAACAGTTATTATTATATATGAATGTAAAGTATTAATACAAGAAAGGCACACAAATAATAGCTGTGACAACTAATAACACATCAGTCATTACATGAGGTAAAACTACATTTATTGAAACTAAGGACACAAGGATACATCAAGAACGAAAAAACCCTCAGACTGATCTTCGTGACAGCTTTCAAAAATGTAGGATAAACTTTCTAAAATCACTGAGCGATGCAGCGGGATGCTTTGAAAATGCTTTGAAAAAAATTGCTCTCAAAATAGTTTCATTTGAAATAGCACGGGGAAAAAAATTGCTCTCAAAATAGTTTCATTTGAAATAGCACGGGGAAACCGTCTGTCTTCATTCTGATGGCGAGCCGAAAATAGAATCCCGTGACTTTTTACTGACTTTGGGTTCTCTTATGAAATTGTCAAAGATGAGAATTTGAGCTAAATCCACTATTGAATCGAGTCAAAATCATCAAAACTAACATTCTCCACACTACGGTGGCAGAATTTTAACAACGGGGCTAGATGACTACTTGGGTCGTGCCCTTAAATCAATAAAATGGCTGATTTGTCTGGGCACAAAAAAAAAAGGATTATAAAAAAAGTTGGCTGTCTGCTCTGTGTTTTATGCGACACAATGTTCATTATTCGGTGGTTTGCCCGTGTTTAAAGTGAGAATTGATTGCGCCTGTTTCCTCTTCTTCGGAACTTTACGCATTTCCCAGAGTTCCAGACTGATTATTCACCTTCTAGAAGGTGCACAATGTTGAAGGTCCTGACATAACGGACCAATAAGATTTGCTTTAAATGCCAAGGTGGCTGAGTTTGTAAATACTAATGACAAATGCATACCTCTTACTGGGGAAATGTGTCGACCGCAGTAGAAACGATTGACTTGTAACTGAGTGACAATTTTTTTGCCATAGTTTTTCTTCTTGTTGTTGGAGGTGTTTCTTTCCTTAGTTTCTTTGTAGATGTCATGTCACGTAATGCAATGCTTTTGTCTTTAAGGTGACTCCATACAGTTATTTGGCGCGCGGCGACTTGATACTAAAAGGGCGTGAGCGCGCGCAGTTTTCTAACTGATACGTGAATTTTCATTGTGCTGGCGCGCGAAACAAGGCCAGTTTTAGCCTGAAAAGTAAGGCTATTTTAACGAGTTTCCATGGTGAATTTTTCTAAAAATTGGCTCCATGTTAGGATTTAGCTGACATTTGTACTCCAAAAAATCTTTGGGAGAATTATGCATGGACAACTGCAACAAATGGTAGAAACGAAAATTGCAGAAATTGACCAAACGTATGTACAGAAATTATTTCGACTTTCACGAGGATATACTTTGGAGTTTCTCTCTTCTTTACACACACAAAAAAGCGAAATTTTAACGCGCGAAATTCGGACAAGCCCGTTTTGAAACTAGCTAGGAGTGAAAGAATCAACAGATGTATCATCCACTGGTTGCTATGGAAACAGGGTTTACCAGTTGTAACAGTGTTTTTAGCAAAGCATAAGGACTTAGGTACTCGAAACTATATTCGAACCCAGATAGTTTCACTTGGCTGAATGAACCAGAAAATCAAGAAAAATATATATCACTGCTTGCTGAAACTGAAAAAAAAAAAAATATCGAGCCACCTTAAGCTTTTTTGATAGTTGGGTCTTAAAAATTAAGTATCTTATGCCCCATTCACACCAAGGCTTAAACACGTTTATAAGCTGTTTAGTTAAACACAGTTAAAAGTTGTTTCCTTCATAAAAGCTGCTTTCGCATTTTTGTTGACTACAGATTTAGCACAAATGAAAGCACAAGTTAAAGTTTACTTGAATCCTATGTCAAAGCCAATGGTTCAGCTTTCTGTTACCAATTTTCATTTTGTTAAACCTGGTTTATTAAACATGTTTCGTTGGTGTGAATGGGACGTTAGTCATGAAATGAGCAGTTACAGGGACCAAAAGCAACTGCCAGCTGGTTCGTCTGATTAACAAGTTGCAGGGCCTTGTAGCTAGAGAGATAGTAGCAACAGGACTACAGATGTAAAAGAAAGTCTTTATTAACACTAAGTTTATCCTAGAAACACTAGATAACTTCACACTTTAACATGGTTTATGATGTTATGAATTCAACTAAAACAACAGCAAACCAGATATTCCTTCGTTTTCGCCAGTTGTTTCGTATTGTGTTAATCGGAACCTTGGAGTCACTAAACCTAAAACACATGTACAACAACAGCTTTGCACATGCAAACATTGTAAATGGAAATAAACACAGAAAATAGATATAAATTTGTCACTTAAGGTCGTGCAGGACCATTGCTCTCATATTTAAAGCGTATGTGCGAATATTGACGACTGATCCCGACAATGCGCGAAATATTCATGTCAAGATTTTTATTGCGCTCATAATTTTGTTTAGTACATTCTGTTTTGGTGTGTTAGTAATTAAGTGTCTGCTCAAATTATGAGGTACAAATAAAGAGCCTTATGCATGTGAATCTGAACAACGTACAAACAATACTGTTAATAGCTACGGTATTTAATGACTGGTAACTAAAAATACTTCCTCCTTGATTGCAATTTCATTGCTATTGCTTGAAACAGAAAAAGATGCGCATGCACTGATTTTTACCAATACCAATTATCAATCATAATTACATTCACAGCATCAGATGGTGCACGATGTTGAATATATTATTGACTCGTATGACCGTCAGATATCGAATTTCGTGACTTGATGCACGAGGGAGGTAATTGTTAATGTACTCGAATACTTCAAAGTCCAATCTTCACATTTTTTTTCCTGTAGAAACCAGGAAATTTTAACTGGTCTTTAGATTGCAAATTTTGCTTCTGACAAGTCAGAAAAGAGGTTATGATTTTCCACTTGATTATGCAATCATTGAACTTAGGACACTTGTCAAACAGAAAATTTGAACACTAAAATTTCTTTTCGGTAAGTCCAACTTACGTAGCTTAAAACATCACGGTAATGCGCTATCCGCCAGGAAAAAGACCATGTTATACTTCCATTATCTGCCACCATCCTACAAATTTTCAGCGCAATCGGCTACAGGAATTCAGAGATGTGAAAGTTTAGGAGTAAACGCCTACCAAAGAAATTTGCCTTATGGATTTTTTTCACAGGCAAGGGTCCTGCCTGACATTAAGAAGACGGAGGACACTTTAGCCTTCATAGTATTCTTATATTTAAAGGACATACAAAAAGCTTTTGCACTGATACTAACTACGAAAAATATTATCTGAAAGTTCATAATAAAACCCTATATCCCACAAAAAAATTCATGTGATTTGAGATGAAACCAGGTGGCACATTATTGTGCGATTATAGCTTTGATCAGTTAACCCGTCATAGGAACAGAACAAAGCAAGAATGTCCGTACGGATATAGGATTTTATGGATGAACCCTGAGGGGGTAAATTGCTTAGTGTACTGAGTTAAAATTAAATAAAATTCGTAGTGTTTAAAATGCCGAGCGTCAATTTATACACGCTTTGGGGGTAAGCAAGTTGTACCATTTGTGACGTCACGCCACCTGGAGTGCGCCAAATTAGTAAAACAAACCAAAATTTCTTCGAATTATACTAAAAAAATCGAAGGATACTTTCCTCGCAAAATGGGAGGAAAATTTGGCCTAACCACTATCTGATATTGCTTCCATGAGTTAAAAAATTTCACAATGGCGGGCACAATAACACTTCAGACATTCACAAAATAGCTAGGTTACTTAATTTTGTTAAAAAATGTGGTTAATGCATACTAATTAACTGAGGGTTTATTCACCTTTTTACGTTACCTTTTCGACCATAACTTAACTGAAACAAATGAACTGCCTAAGTTTAATTTGCAACACTAACAAAACTACAACGCAAACAATTTACTGAGAGTTAGAGAACTGTTTTCAGCAAAGTGTTATTTTATCTCCATTGCTAAAGCCTTAAGCTTAAGGGTCACATCTCGCTTAAAAAAATAAAATGACTTAAGATCTTTAGAGGTTGTAGTTTCCACAATCTACTTTGGACGATCGCTTTAATCATTTGCGCCGTGTTTGGCACTATCTCTTTTCGTATCAAATTTCTGTGTCTGACACTGTACGTTTAAACTATGTAAAATGAAGAGATATCATTCTAGTGCATTAAAAACTGGGTAAAACACGTAAAATAAAATACAAGCCTAAGCTGATCAAGTTCTATTTACTTTTGATGTAACTACACTGACATTTTGACATTGTTAGTACTGTTTAAATTGAAGTCTCAGTCTTTTACGGATGGCTTCTATCGAGAGGGTAAAAAACATTTGCAGGAAAGGAAATATTTAATTAACTTTCCTTCCATACTAAATGGTTAAAAGAAATAAATTCTATTTGGCTCTAACGGCTTTCCTCATTGTAAATTTAGCGTTATTACGAGCCTATGCCACCTATTTTATAGCTTTCTGTTCCATGTTTTACTTATCGTCGAACTTTGCGAGCAAAGCGTCAAGCTTTTCTTCCAAACCCCTTGTCACATCCTTCAAGGCTGCTAGCTCACATTTCACCTCTTGTAATTGTAAGCTTTGATTATTGACGTCTTCCCTGACACGCATCTATAAGAGCAATTGCGAAAAACATTACAGAAAAAAAAAATCGCAAATTTTCTTCTTAAATGCCAAAGGAGAGTGGCGTCAAAAAGGGTTTGTTTGTTTATAGACAGTATCTATTTTTACCAAAACCCACACTTGTCGTTTGTACGTCACATTTAGCAACAGACGTCTCATTTTAACTGTCGGTTGCGTTGCACAGTCTGAAAGGACTTTTGCAATATTGTCCTGTCGGGACGAAGAGTCACAAAACTGTCCTGTGTACACCAATCAGAAAGTTAGAAATGAAATTATCGAGGTTGAGGATTTAGTCTCAAAGATGTTGCATTAGGACAAAAATGCTACTAGGTTACGACAGGTTTAAGACTATCCGACCTCACTGGTGAGAAGATAAATTTCATTCAAACAGCCGCTGGTAAGTCTATCAGCATAATTCAGGCATTGTAAATAAATATGCAAATGTCTCGGCAACACTGCCTCCATCGTAAGGAAACAAAAGATAACAAATTAATTAATTCAAAAATTGTGAGAAACCAACGTTTTAGTTGAGAGCCCTCGACTCTAGGGATTTGTAGTCTAAAATGAAACGCATTTCCGTGCGTCTTTATCTGTATCTTCTGTGTCGTCTTCATCCTTATCAGGCAAGACGCTTTCTGATCACTGCGATCATCACATCTTCCAGTCTGTGGTTCGGTCTGTCAAAATGAGCTGTTACTAGAAGTATTGTTGTCCCCCTTTGTTGGATGTTATTTCATCTCACGGTTACTCCTTGGATATGCCACCGGTACCATACCCATTTGTACAGTCAGTGACGAGTGACAAGGTGAGTTAAAGTTTCTTGTTAAAACGACAATGCACGCTCTGATCTCCCGACCAATGGACGATGAGTTGATTGAACTACTACACCTCCACGCCTCCACATAGACATATGTGCATAGCTGCGTCCCATTCAGCTCTCCATGCGCAGAAGAACATCAGATAGACCTGATAAAAGAGGAAACTGGCACCGCTACTGCCAGGTCAGTTTGGAGGAAATGCAGTTCATTTTTGGCTACAAACTTTGGACCAGAGAGCTCTTTACCAAGACTTTGATTTGTCGCAACCTGCATGCTAGACTTACGCGAGTGCATTTGCAGAAAGGAAAAAGGTTCCATTTGCATATGAAAGCAACGAAACTGATTATTCTCACTCTGATGAAGACAGTATTGCCGAAACGTAGAACATTTGTTTCACAGCGTTCAAAATTGCAGCTTTTCTTCCCTTTCTGATCAAAATTGTTTATAGACTTCAGATATTTTTTGGTCAAATTAACATGTTTGCTGCTGTTAGATTAGATAATGGTTACATGTATATCTTATTACCTTAGCCAACACGCTATTCTCGTATTTAAAAGCGACATAAGGGTAGAGATGTTTCTCGGGACTGTAATCAATGTACGCCTGGGTCTCTTCATTTCCATCAAGAATGATCCTACTCCCATTCACGGTAAATACGACCGGAACTTGGACTTTTCCGTCTCTCTCTTGCTCATTCTCAAACATAATTGTGCAGCGAATGACGTCACCTCGACTGGAAACTGCGTAACCTACATAGAGCAACACACTTTTTTTTATAATTTGTAGACCTGAAATTAATTTTCTCCCGTTTACAAAAAAAATACAGCATAGTAAATAGTAAATGTTTCAATTACGTAGGTTGCGTTCAAGTTTTCCGAATCGAAAGACAGGGGAAAAAAATCTGAAATGACAGTGAGCGCCCAGACTCCCCATAGTTTCGGGAATGGATAAATTAATCAGGCTGACATTAAAGAAGCCCCTGTTCAGTTAAAAGAGCTTCAACACTACCTATAGTATTTTTGTAAATATCCTAAAAATCATAGCTTTTTCCCAGAATCTCCATTATGATAGTTTAATTTCTGATAGGGACAATTCATATTAGGCCTGAAATTAAAGACCCCTCTAGGAAATTTAACCAACTTCAACTCTACCTGTAGTTTTTTTGTATTTATAATGTTCAGCATAATCAGCATCGAAGATGTTCCTATCATCAGTGTGATATCCAACAGTTCCGCCCCACCAGCCTGGCATCAAGGTCGTGCCGTAATCTTCAAACACCACTCCCAGTCCCAGCCACTTTGTTTCTCCAGTTTCCAGAATCATAACCTGGGAAAGATGTGATTTAGCTTTGGTTTATAATACAGTTTCTCACTGATAAGTAATAGAGCAACCATTCTGTACTGAGATCTAGACTTGGTGGTACAAAGCAAAGGAGTACGTATGATTGTATTTTCAGCTCATTTGTTCATGACATATCAATACACAATTTAACACTATAGTCGACCGTATTGATAAATCACATCATAGAAACTAAAAACGTTTTGGAGGTAAGAGTGAGTTTGGAAACAAAGACTTTAAAGCCTGCGTAGTGATCCTTTAGTCTGTGAAGTGAATATAAGAGAGTAAATCTTTCCCTGTTGTTGTAGAGTTGGCTACCTGCCACTTTGTCAAACTTAATCTAACAGTAAACAATTCATAAAGTACTCAGTTGAACATCTGAGTTCCACTTTTAACTAGAATTAATTACAACTTCTTAATTACAACTTCTTACTTCAAAATGTGGAAACTGGGGTGAAAAAGGGACGCAGTATCTGGCTCCGCAATTGTTGCGCTCGTCCTCATCTGGGTAATATTTGTAGCCATGACAAGTCAAAAGACAATCTTCAATGACAATGGCTCTGTTGGTCTGCCATGCCTTGGAATAAAACGTATAAATTGTAAATTTACAATTTCAGATGACTTTCCTTAAGGAAATTCAATTTTGCTCCACCGCGTAACTTACTCAAAAGTGGTGAGAAGAAAGTGGGGCAAAACAACTCTGCTTAAGATGTAAAACTGCATGCATGAATGGCATACACTGCAGGTTCTGTTCAGAAAGACAATGCTAGATTCTGTCTGGTCAACAACTGGGCCTGGCTTGCACGGCGCCCGGAAGCGTTTTGTAACTCTTTACAAAATGGGTTCGTTTGCCAAGTTTTGAAGTACTTTCTGACAGCTGCTCTGTCTAAGAGTGGTGTGTTAGCCTAGATAAATCTTAAATCCGGAAAGAGCGCTCCAGAAGAAGCTCGAGTTCGTCGATCAATAGAGAGGACATGATGGCAAATGGTGACAACGCTCACTGAGTAAAGGATATTATTGAAGCCTTGAAAGAAGCTATGGAAGCTGGCTTCGCCGGTTTACGGTCGGATATGGACAAAATAAGGTACTAACTTAAATTAGACATTGAAAAATTTGACCGTGAGATTAAAGAAAAGAGTTGGACTCAAAAAAGATGCTGCACGGCTAAAGGAACAAGCAGGGAAAAACTTCACAGAAACCAATGCAGAATTAGAGGCCCTGCGAAGCAAAATTGTTAATCTAGAGTTACGGTTAAACAAAGAAAGAGAAAACAATATCAGACTTGAACAATATACCCGAAGAGAGAATTTACGCTTTAATAACATCAACTGAAACGACTGAAGAAGATTACAAGATGCTCGTTTACGATATTACCAACAACGTTCTAGGAATTAATACCGACGGCATTCGACTCCATGCTGTCCACAGAGTGGGTCAAAGAGCCAAGGGTAAGTGTCGCTCTATTATTGCTAAGTTTGTTAGTCGTGAAGATCGAGATAAGTCTGGAGAAACAGAGTCAAGATAAAAACTCTAATAGTTATAAGGACGCTTGCATTAACGAGGATTTTGCTTAAGCTATTTAGGAAGAACGTATACAGTCATTTCAACTAAAAATTGTCGGTTC
>NW_028145550.1:3502500-3537500 GCF_977016875.1 Pavona decussata | reverse complement strand
ATTTATACACCTGGGTGAAGAGAGACAATGTGGAGCAAAGTTTCTTGTCTAAGGAAACAACACAGCAATGAAGAGACCAACCTGGCCTCGAACCAACGACCCTCAGATCCTCCGACCGTCCGATCGAAAGTCCGACGCGCTAACCACCACACCACCGCGCCTCCACTTTTGGAATGGTACTTGTAAATAAGTACTTTTGAAGGTGTACCTTTTGACCTGTAGGAAGAAGAGCTTCAGAGTCTTCCCGATTTTTGAAAGTTCCATAAAGAACCTGCGTGACCATCCTTTCTGTATTTTCTGTGTCCTGAAGCATCTGGTGATGCTTGTCTATATTAAATAAAACATGTTACACCGATTAAAATGTGGTTATTTTGAAAGAGCAAAACTTTTTATCTGAATTTTGATGTTGAACATTAAAGGGAATCTAATTCAGCTTCTGATTATACGTCTGGTAAAGACATTACTGTGTCACTGACAACATATCGTGGTTGTACATTACAATTACATGCTAAAACTTTGACTTATCCCAAGTTATGTCTTATAAACTGAGCATCAATAAAAATAAGTCAGAAAACGATGCAGTCGAACCTCTCCTTACGGACACCTCTCTATTACGGACAGTTCACTTGGTCCCCGAGAGACTGAAATCCATATAAAGCCTACTTCTCTAAAACGGACACCTCTATAATACGTGGTTGTACATTACAATTACATGCTAAAACTTTGACTTATCCCAAGTTATGTCTTATAAACTGAGCATCAATAAAAATAAGTCAGAAAACGATGCAGTCGAACCTCTCCTTACGGACACCTCTCCATTACGGACAGTTCACTTGGTCCCCGAGAGACTGAAATCCATATAAAGCCTACTTCTCTAAAACGGACACCTCTATAATACGGAGACTTATTCCTGTCCCCTTGATGTCCGTAATAAAGAGGTTCGACTGTACTAGACTAAAGTTGCCGTTATGTCACGTTTTATTCAACCTTTTTTTTTTCATTTTCTTATTGGTTTCGATAAATGGGTCATGGTCATTTGCACTATCATTTACTTCATGATTCACACAGTATCTCTTGTTATTCACCAGTCTCAATTTAGCTTAAAACTCAGGTGAATAACAACCTCACTGGTGGTATGAAAAAGGGTTGAAATAGGGAATAGCGAGGGCTGATAGATTAAATTTCGGACTTTTAGTAATGTATAAATGATTATGAAATGTACACATGATCTGTATAAATCCTTTTCTTAACAGATTTTTGGAGATTTACACCGGTAAATTCATCAATAAAATCTTGCATTTATATTGACCAATCAATCAATCAAGCACTAAAAACCTGCTGAGCATCGACTTCCTCCTTTATAGCACAACTCATTAAAATTACTAATATTAGTTTTTTTTTAATTACGTGAGATTTTGTAAATATACAACCACTTTTTATAGACAAATTTAAATTTTTGTTTTAATGAAGACCATTTCGAGAAACATTTTACTTTTATTCCTAATACCAGCAAATCGCACCACTTAACTCTTGGAATGGTGATAATGACCATCCTGTCAAGACTGATAAATCTACGACCCATCGGAAACTGCCTGTTGGTAAGCTATTGTCAAGCTATTGTAGTAAGCTATTGTGTAATTTGGTAGAATTACGTACCTGTAGGAGGAAATGAATCCCCATATTTGTCTCTGTACCTTTGCAAAAGAGGAATACCAATGTCTTTTTGCCACTTTTCGCGCTTCAAAAAAAAAATAATTAATTAAAAAAACATTGGACGGAGAGTGTAAAATTGGCGAAGCTATTCAGTGAAGATTTCTTGCGTTTACCATGATGATAAAAAAAGTCGAAGCCTCGCAAGTAAAAAAGGTATTGTTCGTTAGATAAAAGTAAGATCTGGCTACCCTTTGATTACCTTCAAACGTGTTTGAAATTGTACCACTGGCGCTGGTTTAATAACTGCTAAATCAGGTAAGTACTTACGAATATTCTGTTTTAAAATGCGTAAAACAAGTATTGAAATTATTATTAAAATGGTGTTATTGTCAAAAGAAACAGGCTATTTTAAGGAAAGAAATGCTCAAACAATTTGTTGACTACCCTTGTCATCACTCTCTGCTTTCTTTACTCATAAGCACATGGAAAATGCGCAAATGACCAATTTCATCGAAAAACATTAATAAACCACAAGTAAACAAGATAGGTATCCATCTATAAGTATATTATCATGTATAGGTATCACTTAAATTGCTGAAAGAGGTTCGTGCTCGTTCCCAAATAATATTAACACAGAAACCCACCACATGCAAACTTGCCATTAAAATTTCAATATTTTAAAATTTATGCCAGCAAAATTTAATTACTTGACATTAAATATCTTGACTGACAAGCCATAACTATCTTCGGATTGCTATGATATATTATTGATAGTTTTGTTTTATCAAAATGTTCTTTTACAATGACAAAAAACGGTATTTTTCTGGTGGGGCTCAAGCAAAGCAAGATGCCTACGACAAAGACAGAGGGCAATATTCTCCGAACATTACTAAAGTGCTATTCGGCAAGGTTCAAACTATCATCATCAGTTTTGTTAACTTTTAGCCGATCAAACTGGAACAGTTGGCTCTGGAAAAAAAAAAAAGCATTAATAATTCATGAAGAGAAAACAAATGAGATCACTACCGTTAGTGAAGGAGGTTTGGAGAAGTGTTGTTAGTTATCACAAAATTTGGTGAACTTTTGCTTAGATTTCTCCAAGAATTGTTAATAGTTTGAGAAGCTATATCAAATACAGTCAACTCTCTCGTAAGCGACCACCCTTGGGGCACGACAAAGTGGTCGCTTACGGGAAGTGTGAACAAAATAGCCTAATGCTAGATTGATTAATTAATTACAAGAAATATTACCTTATCAGCTAAATTTGGGCTAATACTTACATTTTCTACGGAGACAATCACATTTTTATTCCACGGCTTAAGGAAAAGATTGAAACCACTGGCATATTTCAAGTTAATTAGCGCCTAGACAATCTATTCATTCTTCTGATGAAACTTCGTATAACATTTTGGAAAAGGCCACTGTTATTGTCTGTCAGCAGTCCGGGGTAGCGTCATTAAAAATTGAACTTTTTCCTCTTCTGAGTAATTATTAACTAACGATCATGCGTGATTATGTTGGGTGGTCGCTTATGGGAAACAGAAAACAAAAGAATATGTCAAATTTCTGGCCTAAAAAGTGGTCGCAGTCCTTTAAGAAATTTGAGTGGTGGTCGCTTACGAGAGAGCTCTTGAAACAGAATTAATTGTGAAACAAAACGGTTGTTTACGAAGTGGTCGCTTACGGGAGGTGGTCGCTAACGAGAAGTGGTCTCTATGAAAGAGTTGACTGTACTCGAAACAGTGTTTCATCATCCTATTTCTAAACACCTCGAACTTGGTTAAAAAAAAAAAAATTAAAAAAAAAAACAACAACAACAACAACAACACCTCGACTTCGCCTCTTTTTTCTATTTAAAATCTCTGATCAATAACTCACCATATGTAAGTCAATTTCCCTGTTACGAGATTTCTCCCTTTGGCGATGACAGAATATAGACACAGGTATAGAAATAATGTTGAAAGGTACTGGGATCGGGTGATAGTCATAGTACGCCTGGATTGTAACAGCTCTTTGGTACGCCCACTCATTCTCTGCATTGTCCTAAAGAGAGAAAAGCAGCTTTTTTTCGGGATATGTCGCTATTGTTAGGGCACCCAACGAGACCATTATAACAAAATACTTAAAATGTTGTCTCTTGTGTCCGAGGATCGTTTTGTGGCCTTTTAAATACATGTTTCTGTGAGCTTATATAGTTTGATCTCTTCGGATAGTAAAGCTGAAAATTTAAATTGCAGAAAGTTTTAGAGGACGACAGGGCTCAAAAACGGCTGATTGGTCGAAAAAATATGACCTCACACTCCTAGAATGGCGTTATTGCGCATGCTTGTTTTGGATTTCGAACGCGTTTTATTCGACCGCAAAGGAATTTGGAGAAACAACCGTGTGTTTTCAAGACGTCTACAAGAGTTTAGACATTCAATTATATATGAAGTAAGGAAAGTGTAATTGAAAAATGGGGTGGGATTAGTGAATTCGGATTTGAGTTCCTGTTTCTCTTCAGTTTGAATGTGCGATCAACTGAGTCAAAGCGTTGGCATGCAAGGTTATGTTTGTTGGCCATTAACTTTTATTTATCTTGAGTGGCTTTCAAAAAAGCCGTTTTGGGTCGGAGACTCCTTTGTGGTGAAACTGCAAATGAACGACATGGGATACTCTGCTACGAAGCTTAATTATTCGCACAGCACGGCACTTTTAACATTCTCTTTGGCTGGCTCTGGAAGATTGACTGGTTACATGGATCTGGCTACTTCTGCATGCACTTCACGTTTGTTTTACGGCTGAAAACCTTCCTATGCATGGTCGTTTTTGGATTTCCTTTACTCGACTGAAATACTGTCTTATCCTCATCAATGTCTGAATCTTCGTCCCCGTCGCAAGTGCTTGTGTCTTGGTTTGAATCATGAGGGTCATTGTCACTTCCATCGCCTTCCGCGATCTCATCATCTTCTACTAGATATTTGAAAGCCAAGGAAATACATTTATCAGGTCAGTTTAATTTTGGTTTTTCTAGTGTAGGTAATCATGATTTTATGATGTCACAGTTTGTAAATTGTTCACTTTTCTCCTTACTTGGACTAATAAACCGCTACACTCGAAACAGTTTTTTCTTCGAAAGTTGTCGATAGGTGCTCTCTACAAATGTGGACAGTTTATAATCTCAAGTTCTGAGCTGTTTGAATGAACGATCGATGACGTTTTTAATATGTTTAAACTTGCTTGCACTGCAGTTTATCAACTTCAAGTTGGTTCAGGGTGATTTTATTTTATATCTGACTTCTTATGTTGTTATAATTGTAGATTATTGTAAATTATGCTATTATAAAATTGTAATAAATAAAAAGAACTTTTTGTGATAGATTCATTGTTTACCTTGTCAAGTCAAAGCTATTTTGACAATTTTGACAAATTTTTCTTGATACAAACTCATCTATTAGCAATGCTGTGTTCAACAGTTCCAATTCATGCCTGGTAGACCTTAGAAAATTGAATAAAAATGATATGTAACTCTGTCACTGGCATTTTCTTGTTCTTGGGTTATTATATGGATACATGTAAAATGCGATAAAAATCTACATTCCTCATGTAGTCTAATGGTGGAACTTATTTTCGTTTTTTTGCTGTAGATTTTCACAGCTCTCCTCGGCATCAGACATCTTCAGCGTTCTGTGCTCTGAGGACAGTGTAGCCATGTAGCTTGAGTTGAAGTATTGTGAGAGAGATCCAGAGAATATTGTTCAAGGATTGCTTGAACAGAAATTCTTCTCTGCACCTTTGGATAAAACCATTTTTGTTCACGACATCAACATTGTGATGAACATTTTAGATTTGACATGGTCTAGGGACTGCTAGTACAGATTTGTGGACATCAATGAGTCCACTGCACATGTGCGTGGCAGTACTTGTTTGACTTGTGGTTGGTGGATGGGATGTATGGATGAAATGGATGTCATCCACTATCAGTCAATCTCGTACCTGGAGTCCTCAGGCTTTTTGGTCAGTGGGTAGGCGCCAGAATTGCTCTGTACAAGCTCTTTAATGACTTCCATTGTTTTACCGCAAAAATCCTGCGATCAAATTCCAGTACCCTCTTGGCGACCAACCACTGATCAAAGAGCCAGAGGACTCTGGGTACAAGATTGACTATCAGTATGATGAGGGCTTTCTTCTTCATGTACATGCAATGAAACATGTGAATTGAAATAAGCAGGTTGTCATAGACAGTAAAACCTGGACAAGTTGAACTGTATATTTTAAATTATTAACTTGCATGACTTCTCATGCCAATTGCATTTTGCTGTCTAAAAACTTCAGAGGTAGTGATCAACTCAATTTCAATGTGCAGCATCTGCCAATGTTAGTTTTGAAATTCTTTTATACTAATGCACACACATGTTTAAATTTTTGTGTTACTATTATTCCTCAAGTGAGTGTTTAACATGCAATTTCAAAATTGTCCTTTTGTTCAGCTTCAATTTTTGGACAATCATATCCTTACCATTAAATGAGAAACAAGTACAACCTTTTATCTTGATTTTGTTGGAAAGGGTGCATGACTGGTTAACATGCTACGATTTGCTGTGGGCAGTATCTGTATGAAGCGTGTTTTTTGTTACCCAAGTTTGATTTTTGAATTTTTGTTTGAAAAGGCAGTTCCTTTGAGAATGTAAAATCTGTTTTTCTGCAAAAGATTTACTGAATCAAACCACCTTTCACTTCATAAATAGGCTGTAAATGAGGTGTCAAGATACATATACTATTTATTGCTGGTACTGTCAGACCAACAGATCTGGCTGATAAATCATAGCGTGCAAAGCAAACTCAACAGAGTTCACGGCCCTGATAAGTGTTTATTTGAGGTTTTGGCTACTTAATTGAAAAGCAAATTATTCCAATGTATACCTGAATTGCTTCTTGTATGACCTTTTGAACTTTCTCTTGGTTTTTGGTCGCCAGTTCTTTTTGATGGTTGCAAACTGCATTGGGATGGACAGAATATCTTATTCCTTGGACAGCCATAAGGAATTATAGGATGCCCCGGAAAACTTTGGCTACCAAAGTCCAACCCCTCGTCCATGTCGTGGTAGCTGGGAACAGGTAAGTAGGGGATTGCTGTGCAGGGTAAAGTATGGCGGGGGACTGGCTCCTCCAGGCCTCTACGGTAGCCATGAAGGCCTGCTCAGAACCCTGAAAAGCCTGGCCAACGGGGCTCTGGTGAAGCTTGGTGGGCCAATCACCCACTAAGTGGATACAAGCGATTACAGAAATCATAGGAAACACGTGCAAAGTCAAATCTGTCTTGGGAGGAGAAGGGGTCTCCTTGGGGACCCGTATGACGCATCACAGGGAAAGCCGAAAGGAAGCCGTGATGCCGACCCCCCTACTTACTCCCAAGGCAACCACACTGTTCGGTACATGGAACATCAGGACCATGTACGAAGCAGGCAAGAGTGCACAGATTGCTGCGGAGATGACTGCATACAACCTGTCAATCTTGGGCCTCTGCGAGACAAGGTGGCTCGAGTCTGGGTGCATACGACTGTTGACTGGACAGACCGTCCTCTACTCTGGCCATGACAGTGCAAATGCTTCCCATACAGAGGGAGTTGGATTTATGCTGACGCCGCAAGCTGCCAGGTCTCTCATAGATTGGAACCCAATATCATCCAGGATTATCACAGCTAGGTTCTACACTAAGGTTGGCAAAGCCACCTTTATCTAGTGCTATGCCCCAACCAACGATGCGGATGATGAAGTAAAGTCGGAGTTCTATGCGAGGCTACAGGGGGTTATCGATGGAGTAGCCAGGAAGGACCTGATACTGCTCCTTGGAGATTTCAATGCTAAGGTGGGGAGCACGATACAGGCTTTGAGACAGTCATGGGGAAGCATGGTCTTGGCGAAATGAGCGAAATGGGTTTCTCCAGACAACTGGGCTGAGAACCAGACTGACCACATCTGTGTGTCATCCAGGTTCAGAAGATCGCTGTTGGATGTCAGAGTAAAGAGAGGGGCAGTCGTAGCTTCAGATCATAACCTTCTCATGGGCAGATGCCGGTTGAAACTGAAGAACTTCAACACCGGCCGAAAGAAGACAAGTTACAAATACAACATCGAGATGCTTAAGGTGGAGGAGACAAAGAAGATGTTCCAGCTCACCATCTCCAACAAGTACCAGGTGCTAGCAAGTCTGCAGGTAAACGAGGAACACCTTAGCAAGGGAGAAGACCAAAGAGTAGTTAACAAATTGTGGCGGGGCATAAAAGACGCATGGAGGAAGACGTTTGAGGAGACTCTGGGAAGGAAGTCCAAACAGCACAGGGCTTATGCAAGTGTGGATACAATGAGCAGGATTGAAGCCAGGAAAAAGGCGAAGGAGGTGTTGAATCATAGCAAGACGAGAGTCAGGAAAGCAGACGCTCAGGCCAAATACTCCGAAGCCGACAACGAGGTCAAACGAAGCATTAGAAAAGAACAGTCTCGGAAAACAGGCGGAGGAAGCAGCCAGCAAGGGTGACATGAAAGAGCTCTATTCCATCACAAGAACACTGGCAGGTGCTAAAAAGATCCCAGACAGACCTGTCAGAGCCAAGAGTGGAGAATTGCTCACCGACCAAGAGGAGCAGCGTAAAAGGTGGGCAGACCACTTTAGGGAACTCCTGAACAGACCACCGTCGAGCGACATTCCAGACATAGCACCTGCTGACACACTTTTGGAGGTTAATGAGAGCAGACCAAGCAAAGAGGAGGTCAAGAGAGCCATCAGACATCTGAAGAATGAAAAGGCAGCTGGTCCAGATGGCATACCACCAGAAGCCATCAAGGCAGACCTGGAAACCTCGGCTGAGATGTTATACAACCTCTTTGGTAAGATCCGGGAAACAAATGAGATACCAGATGACTGGAAAGAAGGCTATTTGATCAAGCTCCCGAAGAAGGGAGATCTGAATGAGTGCAAGAACTGGAGAGGCATCATGCTGTTATCAACTGCTGGAAAAGTGTTGAACAGGATAATCCTGGAGAGACTGAAAGCAGAGTTGGATGACCGTCTGCGAGATGAACAGGCTGGGTTCCGGAAGGAAAGGTCATGTACGGATCACATAGCCACCTTGAGGATCATTGTGGAGCAGTCTCTTGAGTGGAACTCTCCCGTGTTTGTGACCTTTGTGGATTATGAGAAGGCCTTTGACAGCATTGGTAGGGTTGTGTTGTGGAAACTGTTACGTCACTGGGGCATCCGTGAGAAATATATCCTTCTCATACAGAAGAGCTATGAGAAATGTACCTGTAGAGTTATCCACAATGGAGTACTTTCTGAGATGTTCGAAATGCTAACAGGAGTACGCCAGGGATGCCTGTTGTCGCCCTTTTTGTTTCTGCTATCCATCGACTGGATAATGCGGCGCACGACAGAGGCAGATCGTGATGGCATACAGTGGACCCTCACAACCCGTCTGGAAGATCTGGAATACGCCGATGACATTGCTCTCCTCTCCCATAACCATCAGGGCATGGAAGCCAAGGTACCGTGGCTTGCAAAGATCTCAGCGAAGACGGGCCTTAGGATCCGCAAATCCAAGACAAAGGTGATGAGGGTTAAGACCAGGAACGTAGATAACATCAAGCTGGATGGGGAAGCAATCGATGAAGTGGAGGACTTCACATACCTTGGCAGCTACATCAGCAAGGATGGTGGGTTTAATCGGGACATACTGGCAAGGATTGGGAAGGCAAGAACTGCTTTTGCAATACTGAGGCCTGTATGGAGATCAAAGGTGATATCCAGAAAGACCAAGTTAAGGATATTCAACACCATCGTGAAGTCTGTCCTGCTGCATGGTTCAGAGACATGGAGGGCAACCAATGAAACCTCCAGAAAACTGCAGTCCTTTGTCAACAGATGCCTGATGTCCATCATGGGCATCCACTGGCCAGAGGTCATAAGGAACGAAGAATTGTGGAAAAGAGCTGAAGAGGAGAGAATCGACACCCAGATAAAGAGGCGCAAATGGGATTGGATCGGGGACACGCTCCGAAAACCAAAAGCAATATAACCAGGCATGCACTGAGATGGAACCCACAGGCTAAGAGAAGTCGAGGTCGCCCCAGGAACAGCTGGAGGAGAACAGTAGACGATGAGGTGGGCAAGGCGGGCTATACCTGGAGGGGGCTTGAAAAGCTAGCCCAAAACAGATCGAGATGGAGGGATGCAGTTTCCATGGACCTATGCTCCACTGGGCGTAACAGGGAATAAGTCAAGTAAGTCCTGAAAACTTGACATTGAGGCCATTTGCCTTTTGCAGTCTGTTGTTTTTCTGCAGATAACAAATGAGTCATTCCATTAGAATCCTTTTTGTGTATATAACAATAAGTAGTAGCTTGGGTTGCAAATACTTTTGGAGAATCCTGTATGTAGGCCTTTTTTGTTTCTTGGTCATTTTTCTTGCCTGATCTTATCGTTTTTACAAGAAAAATGTTCTTTGTTGCCTAAGGTTTTGGTTGGTAGTCAAACTGCTTTTATCTGTACATTTTTTGTATTGTTAATCTCCAGTAAAATTGAATTTGGTTGTATAATAGTTTCCACTTAAGAATGATTTATTAAACAAATTAATGAATAAACATGATTTATCATTCAGGGATTTGAAGACATGTACAAGTACATGTAGAAAGCTACCTAGTTTCAAAAGAAACTCTGATTTTGAAGAACGGCAACAACTCTGGATTTTTGAAGATTCCTTCTTTTCATAGATGGCTTTCTCTTGTCATCATTATATATGGCTTCATGCATGTCTTCAAACATTCCTGGGGAGTGCTTGTCACAAAAGGCTTCCATTTGTGAGGGGTTGTAAAGGGTTGCTCAACCACTGGCGTAGTGTCTTGTGAGGGCCTCATGGAACTGTTTGAAAATTGCACTGAATGTTGTGTCTCCTTTAGCAAAATGATTTGAATTGAGACTGTTTAAAATATTATTTACATTGTACATGCCGGTTATTAACTAAATTAATGCACTGTATGCATTTTTGTAAGATACTGACAAAAGGAGAGCATGAAGGAGTACTCCACATGGCCTTAGAATCTTAAAAAGATAAAGTTTTACTCTGGACAGAAAACATTATCTTTTCCCAGACATATATTTAATACCTTGAGTCAATTTAAATGTGCAGATATAATATTTTAAGTACTTGTAATCTCTCTTTGTATATTATGTGGCACAAGTAGAATAATATACTACAGCTTTGTACAAAAAGTGTTGAATAACTATCCTAGTACTAGATGTGACTTCTTACAGTTGCTATATGCAATTGGAGTGGAGGAGAGGGCTCCTGGTTTTTTTTTTTTTTTTTTTTTTTTTTTGGGGGGGGGGGGGGGGGGTTAAATGCACCGGAAAATCTACTGTTTGTCGTTTCATTTTGGAGTTCACCATTCTTGGCCTGAAGTTGCCTTTGCATTTCATCAAATTGAGCATTTTTTCTGTGCATGTCTGACACTGTAAGATCAACACAATTTTAATGTTAAAGTCTTTAATTTTGTTGCAATATCTAAGTAGAGTGATTGGGGTTACTTCATCTTTAAACATATGTAGCAGTAATTGTGGGCAACAACATTCACTATTTTTAATATATATTTTTATTTCTTAAGCATGGTGTAAACTTTTTTTTCTCCAGAGACAATAAGGTTATACCTTCTATATTTTTTAGAAGCATAAATTTCTCTATCCTTGTACTCCTTTCCTATTCCAATTTTTCTACTTTTTTCATTAGCTCTCCACAGTTCATGGTTTCACCACTGGAAGTGTATGAGCGCTATACCGGATAAAGCACACACTTGTAAATTGAATTTATGCGTGTGAGAGGGGAAAAATACAAACTAAAACAATATAATTTATTTACCTTTTTCGGTGGTGTGTAATCTTCTTTTGAATAAATTTCCTGGTCTTGCTCCACAGTTTTCAGGTGCTTCCGGCATATGAAAGTGCCCGGCGTAAAACCAGGCATTTGTCAAACACCGGAGACAAACGATATGGACATGTAACTAAACTGCCGGCACATTGTTTTTTTATTAAAGAGAGGAACAGTTTCTCGGGTTTTCACATCATGGTGCTTTTTTCACAGGTGCACATTTCCAGTATAACCGGAGGACCGTGCTTCTATCCCCTGGTATAAACAAACATTCCCCCATTTCTAAGGTTACGTTGTTCGAAAACACTACATAAAGGGACAAAAAAATCTTGAACACCGACTTGCAACAATTTTACTTGCGTCACAACGACGCTGGTAACACACCTGCGTGGCGAAGGAACAGGAATCAGTCGAATCAGACGTACATACACTCGGATAGATAAAAGATATAAAACGATTTATTTAGCTTTCAAGTGCACAATACTACACTATACTACAGTTACATTGCCATTTGAAATCTCGTTAACGTAAAATGAACCTTCCAACTATTAGCATACGATTCATAACCGCCGTAAGAAGAGACCAATAAAAATTATTACGGGCTTAAAAAAATTAGTGTGTTCTACTCACGATTTAGTCGTCCACCTCTTCGTCTTTACCAATGTGATTGAAGTCCATGAACGAGAGGCATTTAAAAATTTGCGTCAGAACAGATCAAAAGTCATATTTGATATGTTCCATAGAAATGAACAAGCTACAAAAAGTTTCGCTTCAAAACCTTAGCAAACGTGACAGGACCTTATATTACGGCAAAACTGAACCTTGATTTAAATTCAGTAGCGCTACAAATTTCCCGTAAAGGAGGTGTGTTCATCGCTTGAAAAACTGGAAAACACTCGATCACTTCGATCAGAGTAAAAACTTGAACACAAGTGTTTGTGCAAGTCCTTGCCGTTTGTTTTTGCGAACTAAGAGCAAGCAGGGTGCTGTGAAGGGCCGTTGACGTATTGAATTTTGATTCGTCGTCCGCCATTTTGAAAATCGAATGGCGGGAAGAAGGCATGGCTCTCACTGCGCATGCCCAGCCGGTTTTGAGCCCTGTCTTAGAGGACGGAATCGTATTCCTCGAATATACTACCTGATATTTTTCGCACTTTTAGCTACATTCTTGGCCCTTCAAAATTGAGAGGAATTAGATTTTCTTTTCAATTAAATTTGAATTCCCTGCGCGATTGAAGCCTTCTGAATAGATATCCACCGAAATAGCGGTCGGCACCCCTCTTTTGTCTATGTAAACAAATTAGAATGATGTTCTATTCAGTCTGTGACACAGCCGTTACCTAACACCAGTCGAGCCTATTGGCCTTCCGATTACTACTTCGGATGCTCTACGGCTAAGTTATAAGGGACGCGTGAGAGAAATGGCCATTAAACTGGGTTCATGGGACATGAAGTGTTCTCCGAGAAGACACAACATACACTCAAGATGGCGGATGGACATGAACACACTTTATTCAATAGGCATGCGCTAAATATAACCGCTGACCTGATGTTACAGGACAAACATCCTGCATACTGCTAGAATTTGAAAGTTTATGTGAAGTATAACCGCTATGAAATGAGAAACGAAGACAAACAGTTGTCTACATTATGACTAGTAATCTCTGGGTATGAAGGCTAATTGGACATTTGTCACTATAATCTGTATTAATGGCAATAGTCCCGCAGTATTCAATCATGCTTCTCAAACATCCGTTAACAACATGCAATAAAAAGTCAAGTCTGTACTCATAGGCTGTCCTCACGCCAGTCAATGTCGGTCATATTATGCGATAGGGCAGTTGAGGAAAGATGATACGAAAGTAGCCGCTGTGTAATTAACGTTACACTTGCTAATTCAGCTATCCAGTTGCATAAGCTCACTAACGTTACGGACAGCGCGCAGGGTGCAATCAACAATATCGTACTGGTTGGTACATATAGGGGACATAAAGCAGGAACATGAAGGGGTGACAACAGCCCCTTTATTTGTACTCGCATAGGAGAAATGTTGCAGGAACAGAGCACATGAAGGTTGTGTGTAATAGATAATGTAATTACGCTTTTTAAACAGCGACGTTGTGCTGGGGTTGCCATGTCAACAACATGGATAGATCTGAGAACCCACAGGAACAAGAACAAAACGGTCTCCAATAAACACTTACTTGCACTCGCTGGTATGTGTTGGATAGCAATGCAATCAGCATATTTACCAGAAGGATGACTGCCATGACAAGGTAAATAGCAAACAATAGACCTGCTATAATGTCTGAAGTAGAATCAACTGATTTGAGGAAATCCAAACCCTCAGATAACTCCAGTAAAGACATTAGCAGGTGAAGAGTCATCTTCCACCAACTGAAAAAAAAAAAAAAAAAAAACAAAGAATTTAAATGTTGGAGGTTACGTGTTGTCAGGTAAGACCTGATGCCGTGATGACCTTGTTCTTATGCCAACTCAATGCCGATACTGATAAGTTTAAAGGTACCAATCTTTAGGAAAGTTATTAGTAAAGATGACACATTCATGATCTTAAGGATGTATGGTCAATTGCAACAAAAGCCTTCGAAAATAAGCAATAATGTACAATGTTGAGAATGACGTATTATTCAGAGAGTAACACAGTGAGTGACATACTCGGGAAAAGGAAATCCGAGTCCTCCTATCAGGAATGGAACCTAAGACCCTCCGATTAGTAGTAAGGAAGCTCCACCACTGAGCTACAAGAGACTCGTGGGAGCCAAGGCCATAAAAGCAGGTCACCAGTTTAATTGTAACTTGTATGGCGATCCGTTAATGAATCATGACAGCCTAGGGCCGCAAAATTAGGATAAGTGGATTAAACAAATAACATGCATTAAGATTTTTACTCAAATGGATATTTGCGTATGTCTCGAAAATCTCGTGCAAAACCACCTTTAACGACCTTTTAGGGAACCTTTTGGTTTCTCAAAAGGATTAATCTCTTGCCTTTGTAATAGAATGTTATTTCAAAAATTGCCTTATTCGTAACCGCCATATGAAATGCAAACTGTAATACCCTTCATCAGCCTGCCTCATATATACTTGAAACACTGACTTGGCTTAACACGACAATACACGTATTTATATGCAGAGGCGCCACCTTACCCTCAATGATGAGCCAAACAATTTTTGGTGTTGCGAGCAACTATTGGCACCACAAAACACATACACAGTCAAACCTTCCGTACTTTAAGGTGGCCGAACATAGTTTGCACGCGCTTTACAGATTCTGTTAGTGACGCTATCAAGCGCGCACTAGGGTTGTGGTAAGCAAATACTATCGATACCTCGATTTTATACGAAATAGATCTCAAATGTGAGTTTTGTTCTTAAAATAACTCAGTTTCTTCTTTGTGAATCCTTATTCATTTATCACCGAACAAAGAAAGTGAGTTCATGAAGCGCTAAGCCTTTTTGACGCTTTTCGTCTTTGCTTGTGACTGTTTCTTTTAATGGAAATGGACTGCTTTTTAGGGAACCGCTCGTTAAGAATTTCGTGAAATATGTCAAAACAGTAGTTCTCTAAAAGCGTAACTCGCCTACAAACAAAAACCAAAATCTAACAGAGAGTATCTTCAAAAAACATTTAAGTTCAAAACCAACATTTACAGGAGATCTCTCTGTTAAAATTACATGAAAGCAGCTTCACTGTGTCAGTATTTTGAGGGTTTTTCTGGATACAAAAAATGGAAAAATCTAAAGAGTGCGTTTTCTAAAAATTAAGGAAAACCATTATTTGTGGACGGTTAATAGCTTGCTGCGCTGCAATGGCAACGGCACCTTGGGATCAAAATTTTACCGTTCTTAGTTAATCTTGCACCGTGCTAATTTCGGGTACCCAGAAACGCGTAGTTTTCAAATAATGTTTAGTAACACCTGTACACTGGAAAACTGTGTTCGGCTACCTAAAGCGACCACCAAAAATGTCAAGCCTAAGTGGTCGCTTGTGAGAGGCCAGCATTTGGTGACTCCAGAGATTTAGTAGCCACAAATACGGCTAATGGGACAAGTCTTTTACGGGAAACCCGGTACTCGGAATGTGACATTTATGTCTCCGGTACCACCCAAGATTGTACATGTGATTATGTTATAAAAGCAAATTGTCCGACTTCCGACAGGGGATAGAGATGGAGACGTATGTGACAAGTGGTCACAAGTGGTTAAAAACAAAAGAAAACTGCAAGTCTCCGTCTCTAAAAGTAGTCGCGGTTGCCTACAAGAGGTAGTCGCTTACGAGAGATTCCAACTTAACACTTTGACTGAGAAAAATTGGTATTTTGGAAACGGTGTCGCTCAAGAAAGGTGGTCGCAAGGAAAGTGCGACTGTAGCAGAATTATCCCGCCTAGAAAAAAATATGAACCCTTTTCTGCTAAACATTTTTTGTTTAGGTGAAGGAAAAAAATGCCTTGAAAACCAACACTTTCGGAGAGGAGACTAATGTCCTTTTTTATTACAAAATGTTCTATCACAAAGTATGACGTGACATGTAACTTAGCGAGCTGATCATTCAACTTCCGGTGTCAATAACATGAATTTTGTTGGTTTGAATAAAGTCTAATTGCTGTCTTGTAAAGCTCTTAAAATAGATTCTGTTTCCCTCAAAACGTAACGATGATTTTTGCGACAAAGGAAAAAGTGAAACCAAACTTCAATTTAATTTTTTCTTTCTTATTTTCTCTTTTGAATGAAGTAATGACGACAGGAAGTATTATGACGCCATCAAATGAGCCATACCTGTACTGATTGCATACGGAGTATTGGTAAAATAAATCCAAATAATAGCAAGCATGTGCTGGGTTAAAACAAAATGATTTTTTCCCGAGCAACGGCCTCAAAAGATACTACACTCAAAGCTAGTCTTATTACCAGTTTTACAGATTAAAACATCATTGTGTTGCTCATGAGGTGGATAGATGGATAGATGGATGGTTGGATTGAAGGACGGATGAACGGATGAATTTAAATTGTTATTGATAGTGTATAAGTTTGAAAAGTTCTTCTCAAACTCATTAATAATTCATCAAGAGAAAACAAAGAAAATCACTACCGTGACCGTGATTTGGATATGTGATCCTAATTACCATAATTAGGGCCAAATTGACCAAAAAACTCTGATCGTAAGGAACATTGTGTTGACGCCATACAACTTTAGCCTTGAATTTCTCTAAGAATTATTGATCATTGAGAAGCCATATCAAACACTCGAAAGTGTGTTTCATCTGATATCCAAACACCTCGAAGTCGTTTAAAAAAAAACTCGGCTGCGCCTCGTTTTATCAACCTACTTCTCAGTGTCTGGATATCTGATGAAACGCTCTTCCTCGTGTTTGATATATTACGTCACATACAACACTTGATTGTCAGTTGTGCATGTCATTCCGTTTCTCCCGTGAATCCAAGTCGATTACGAACGGTAACAAGAAGAGAACAATAAACGATAAGGGTCAGTTATTAAAAGTCAGTTTAGACCACGCTCCAAGTCATTTTCAATTTTGCCACCAGTTATATCTAAACATTGTCTACTGCCGACGGCAACAGGAAGGCTTGCATCCCAGACTAGAAAACTATTTATCTACTCAAAATAAACCACTTATGAACATATTTGGAGGCCAACTTATTGTCTTAAGACGGGTCCTAAGTTAGACTCTGTTTAAATAATTGGCCCTAAAAGTGGCATAAAGGCCTCCTGTCTGAAGTGTTCGACAACATGACTTGTTTCAATATGCTAGTAATATACATGGCTACAACACAAGATATGCAGCTAAGCATAATCTTTATAACTTGAACGTCCGAACTAATGTAGGTAAACAATTTATCTCCTTCATGGCAACCGATATCTGGAAAGACCTTCCAACTCCCTTAAAAAAACTCATACAAAGTGTGTCTCCTTTTCCGAAACAAATTATACGTTATTTAATGTCAGAACAACAAATGAACTAATTCTCTTTTATGCTGACCTCGTAACATAAGTTAACATTTTACAATTAATAAGTTCTTCCTTCCTTTTGCTTTTTCATTTTTATTTCTTTCTTTTTTGCCTGTTATCTAGAACCTAAATTAGCCAGGGAGCTAACAAGATAACCAAATGGTTCATTTAGCTTTCTTGCTTGCACATTATTTTAACTAATAATTAATTTAATTCTATGTATTACCACTACAAGATTGTAAGAATCAACTATGTACATTAAAAAAAGCGCAAATAAAGGTTATTATTATTATTAAGTTGATAGCTGCTAAACTTACCAATTTATTCCCGTTTCGTGACAAATACTGAAAGAAAAGAGAAAAGACACAACCACACTTCAGTTTGTCTCAATGTTTGGTTTTTGCAGCTGCCTGTGGCGAAGATCGATTCTTGTCTTCAACTCGAATCCTACACTATCTAAACGTATTATCCTCTGGTACTTTTGAGTTTTCTTGGCGAACAAGATAAGGGCTGCCTTCTAGCAATGAAAGTAGAATGAAAGTGTCAAAGTCCTAAAGTAATTCTACGCTCTTTAGATCTACTTTCTAAACCAAATATCTTTGGCAGTACTTTTCCTGTTTTAAACCTTTATTTCTTAATTGTTGGGATGCCATACGAACTGAAACTGACAAGATGGATAAGATATTGCTGGCGTGTAGATAAGGCAGAACTTTAATTTTTGACTTGGTAAATGGATAAGATAAATCTCATCTCGATTAAACACAGTAAACTGTTTACTTTCCACTTACGTTGTTTTTCCTGGCGTATCCTGTTCAACCATCGAAGACTCGGCTACATAGACTTTAGTCATCACACCAGAAAAAGCCACAGTAATTGTAATAAAATGCACCAGAATTACAACTACATCTCTGATTATCCGAAATAAGGCAATCTGAATTGTGCCAATCCCCCTCATTGTCTCCAAAATTTGACCAAAAACTCTGATCGTAAGGAACATTGTGTTGACGCCATACAAATACCCAGCTACCACTAGGGCACGGTTGTTAGTTACTGATTCCGATGTCTTCCAGGTAAATATTCTCAGGGGCAATATCACACAGAAAAAAATGGAGAGAAAGAGGATGTCGAAAAAGTTCCAGTAATCTCTGTAAAGGAAAAAAAAAATAACATGACATCCGTATTGTTTTATTATTTTTTTTCTGGATTGATGGTCTTTAGAGATTTTTTTGAGATATTATTAGAAGCATTTCTCCCCAGGGGGTTCCGCGAGCGCCTTTAGAGAAACAACCCCCCCCCCCCCCCCCCACACACACACACACACACACACACACAAGAAAATAATAATAGACATTAAAGATATCCAAATCATCTCACATGGCTCTAGTTGAACAGCGCTCGAATCACCTAAACCCTCGCGACATTACAAAAGAGTATTAGTAAAATTAGTATTCTTGCCAGCACTGCCGGCAGGCACAAGCAAATGCACAAGCGAAATTTATCGAAGCCTAAGATGCATTATGCATCTTAAGTATAAAACCCGCTTATTTCTTAAGTAAACCTGCCTCATTGCCAAGTCAGCCTCGGTAACACCTGCAAGTTTTAATAACTCTATGATAACAGGGTCAATTTTTTTTCAAAATTTCCCACTTAAACTTTAAAAAAGCTCTCGCCTAACAACTGCCTTTGAAATATTAAAAAAATATATTAGACCGCCTTTACAATAAGGATATTCTATGGCCCCTCCAAAGGCCTTTTCATTGACAACTCATTATAAATTTATTGTCATCAATGTGACGGTCATAGCAAAACACCTTATGTTCAATGACATTGTAAAAAAAACTGAATTATGTAGTTTAAGAAAAACGTTTGGCAATTATTGACAAGGTTACGTACCTGACATACTTCTTGAGTTTCTTTTGGCCTCCGGTAGGCAAGTCGTATCTATATTGTTGTCAAGAGAATTTTAGGATAGTGATTTAGTTGAGAAATGTAAGGCTGCGCTTGAAGGCAGGTTTGCTCAGGTCCCCTCAAAGGTTTAAATTGGTAAAACATTTACCCCTTCACTACCTGACTGGTTGCGTATTCTGTATTTCCTGAAACCACTTAGTTTGTTGGTATCTTTTGGTGTTTACAACACAGCCTAGATTTAGGTAAATCACACCGCAAGGCTGCGTAAGCTCTCTAGCTATAGTTGGAAGAACAGTCCCAAGTAAGGAACATGGCAGGGTTAGCCATGTCTTCCATCAACCGCATATTTTCTAGGTCAGCTCAACTTAACTAAACCAGACAAGTTAAACCTTACAATGAGTGTGGTGCAAGGAGTAGTAAATTTAAAAAGATTAAATACAAGAGAAATTCCTTCCATCATCCATATGTTCAAGGTAATGTCTTCTTTGTCAGCTCGACTATAAATCACCCAGACAAGTTCAATCTTCCAGTTAGTGTGGTATAAGGAGCAGTTAAAGTCTGAGTTATAATGAAAAGCTCCTTGTACCTTTATGGTTATGGCTAACGACTATATGCACTAAAACAGCAATTGGCCTACTAGGGTAGTTCATACATTTCTTGAAGACCGTTAAATTCAGACCAGCGACAAAAAATTTATTGGACCACAACAATATTTCCACTTTCAGACTAGTGGGCTATTGTTCACTAATGTACAAAGAAAGTGGAGGAAGTGACAATTAGAAAAAAGAGAGTAATGTTATATAAACTACCTGGGTTTTTTCCTTTGCGCCAATAATGTTGTGCATTCAGCGGTTGAGATTTCGCTCTGTTTGGCATGTCCCTTGTCACATATGACCTGATTTATTTCCATTAAGAGTCGACCCAAGAGGAAAACCAAAATGGCCCACTCTAGACCACTGAATGAAAGCTGGGAAGGTTCAAGACAAATTGCGAAGTGTAGTCCCAGGAGGGCCAGGTACGTCAGCATGTCCCGAACAAAGATGAAGTGAGGGGTCATGAAATAATTTATGTATGTACTTCCTGCTGACAAATTTTTTAGAGGTAAGTGGTAATACAACTAATGATCATTCTGTTATATTGAAAATCACCTTGGTTTTGACCTGTATACCAAAAAACTGTGTCCGGCCACCTTAATTTTACAACCACGTGAACCAACAACTTTGATGGTAATGCTGGTTGCGACTTTTGTTTATTGGTTGGCCATGGAGGTCGTTATATACGCAAAAGAGATAACTCAAACATAAATAAATCGGTTTTTTACGAAGCAACTTTATTTGGAAAAGTGTAGCAATTGGAGACTCTTTTCAGGTTGAATTGGGATTTGGAATAGTTGGTTTTTGAGGAGGGGTACCTGGATGAAAACCTCTCAGAGCAAAGGCCTAGAACCAGCAACAAACTCGACCCACTTTTATATGAGGTGGGGTTAATGAATCGAACGCAGGCCTCATTACCCTAGGGGTAACCACTTCGCAACCAACCAAGATTATCCTCAAGAATGGGTTATTTAATACTTACTTGGTAAAATACCTCCATCGTCAGAACCTAGTTCATTAATGAAACAAAAAGTTAAAATATATTTTGTCAAAGGGAAAGGTTCTACTAGTTGTTAAAAATTAGTAAGGAAGTGTCTGTCAAATTGTTAATTGATAAAAGTATACAGGATAAATACTTACCTAGTGAATCACTTCCATCATCAGAACCTAGTTCATTAATGAAACAAAAAGTTAAAATATATTTTGTCAAAGGGAAGGGTCCTACTAGTCGTTAAAATTTAGTAAGGAAGTGTCTGTCAAATTGATAAAAGTATACAAGAATGGATATGAAATACTTACCTAGTGAATCACCTTCATCACCAGAACCTAGTTCATAAATGAAATAAAATAGTTAAAATATATTTTTGTCAAAGAGAAGGGTTATACCGGTCATTTAAAAGAGTTTAGCAAGCAAGCGTTTGTCAAATCGTTATTTGATAAAGGTACGTATACGAGTTTGCAGTCAGAAACAGAATTACGCAGTATATATTATTACAACTAATAACTAATGTGAAATAAGATAATACAAGTGCGTGTACCTACAGTATTTTTTTTTGTATACCTACAGTATAGTATAGTCAAATATAATGTCTCACGATTACATCTAAAATCTAAGCAAAACTTAATTTAGTATGTAAATATATACCGGTCATTGACTGATCTTGAGGTCAAGATGGCTGACCTTTGATCAGCTTTTTTATTACTCGGGCCGTAAGGCGGCACGAGTTAAGGTTTCGGTAGCGTTATCAAATTCTTTTTTCTTTTTGGGGTCGCGATGGGCCGAGAGATAAGACTTCGAGCCACGAGTTATTGTTCTCGGTCTCGTTTTTTGTACTCGGCTGGCACGAATTAAGTTTTCGTCGCGTTATAAAATTCTTTAAATTCTCGGTCGCGTTCTTTGTTTTCGGGCCGTGAGGAGTGTTTACAATATGCGAGCCAGCGAAGCATACGAGGCAGACGTGCGAGGCATGAACAAAACATGCGAGGCATGCGAGGCATGAACAACCACAACATAAACTGCTTACCGTTAAGCTAACCGGGGAGCTATTTAAGCTAACCTAAGTGCTATTTAGGCTAACTGGAGTGCTCTTTAGGCTAACCGGAGTGTTTTTTTAGGCTAACCTGAGTGCCTCACACGTCTGCCTTGCATGCCTCGCTGGCTCGCAGATTGTGCATCTCCGCCGTGAGGTGCCGAGTCTGAAGTTCACCACATGACGTGTCACATACAGGATGGCAGATGCAAAACACAAATGACTTAAAATAAGACTTATTCCTCTAGAATTTATAAACTTTAACAGAAACGGCATTCGCTTGCCTAGAGAGGCATTTTCTATTTCCAAGGCGAAGACTTTTAAACTTTATGCGATGAACAGACGCGAGGAAACTTAATCTGTTTATATGTCTATTTTTATAGTGTCGTTTGTGCATCTTTTAACTTTCCAAGTTTTTTTTCAACCATTCATATTTCATCTTTTCATTACTAGCACTTTTATAAATTCGAAAGGTTCTAATCGTTTTTTATTTACTTAGCTTTTTTTAGTTCCTCAAGGATAGTTTAACCGAAAATTTGGCAACTAAATCAGTCTATGACCCCGCGGACCAAGATAAATAAAGATGTCTCACGTTTACTATAGAAAAACAATAAATGTAGAAACAGTTTCTGTCTTCAAATGGAAGGTGAATAACAAATGCTTTCTCCTGAATTTCATTTAAAAATATAAACAGCGAAACATTGAAAAACGTACAAGGATAACGTACGCGTGATGCGTAACGTTACTCTAGATCCCCGGAGGCGGGGGGGGGGGGGGGTACTCAACAGATGCTTGGGTAGGGAGGTGCGGCCCGGGCGTTCAAACCCTGACCCTGTTTAAGACACAATTCTCTGATTTCCCTGTCCCGTTTAAGACAGAATTCAAAATTTTCAGGCCCTTTCTAAGACATTTAACCCAAAATGACACCCTGTTTAATACTAGTTTCTTACTGTATTTTAATGCATTGGCAATCACAATCTGTTTAAGCCATTGTAGGAATACCCTGTTTAAGACAGAAAGTGATGAAAATACATACCCCATTCAAGACAAAACACCCTGAAAACCATACCCTATCGGGCCGCACGTCACCGTTAAGGTCACATAAGGGCGTACCCCCCCCCCCCCCCCCGCCCGGTCTAGATCATACCGAAAATTACGATCCGTCATTGACCCGGCGCCACATACATATTAGGACCGTACAAATGGTTTCTGTCTCTAAACGAAAGGTGAAAATGTAAGGATTAAAGCCCGGGGATTATAAAAAGCATTCGTATGACAGATGTCGTTTTCCCCTGTATTTCATTCTGACTGCAAGAAATGCAATTCTATCTGGTGGTTACTTATTGCCTCACTATATCTCTGTATCTATGATTTGGCAGCCTGCGAGCAAGCTATCTAAAGAGAGCTTGCTCGCAGGCTATCTACTTGGGGGAATTGGTGATGCCGGAGGTTATCACTGCTACAAGATTGTAAGCTTACGCACCACACAGTCAAATATGGCCCGAGTATAAGCGGGAAACAGCTTCTTGCTTTTTTTTTTTTTGTTTGTTTGTTTTTTTTGCGGATGTGAGATACATAAAATCGCAAAAAAAAAAAAAAAAAAAAAAAAAAAGGAAGGAGACAAATGAAAAATATCGACCCATCTTGATTGAAATATCCTGGTCGTCAAGAGTGACCTAAAGGCGGGTTACCAAATCCCAGTTCCCAGACCCCGTTTTAACACAAATCCTAATCGGCCCAGTGCCAGAATCGCAGATGCACCGAGTGAGAAAATATAAAAAAAAAGTGAGTAGAACGTATATGTTAAAGGATGCATAACAAGAATCAATATAAACTGTTGGACATCTCAAACGCGGACAATAACTAAATACAGAAACAACGACAGAGATTAATGCAAAGTCTTACTCACTGTCATCGTTGGATGTAAAAGCTTTTAAGCATCGAGCTGTTTAGATAAAGAAACAAACCATGAGAAAATAGATAGATTATCGCATTTTTAGGGACTCATTTTGATGTTAAACTTTCATTGAAGCACATTAGGTGCATCAATCAAACGTGTGATTCAAGTCTCCGTGAAAATCTAGCGATTCGTTAGATTCTCAATTAAACTCTACTCTCTATTTAAGGTTGTACTCGCTCCTTAAAAAGTAAACCATTTCGGCGGAATGGTAAAAGGGTTGGCTGGAATTTCGTTGGTGAAAACCCCATGGTAATACACCATTTTAGCGTATCATTTACTGGTTGGTTTTGAAAAAAGCCAACGGCGGCAGTTCACTTGTAAATGTCCTATAAGTAGTAATAATTTTAAATCTATGTTTAGCGTTCCTTTCCTCTCAAGTGAACCAGAGCTTCTTAATAAGAAGGCAGTTCTTTTCAAGAAGCAGCGACTTGAAATCCCCACCTCACCGTCACCCCATTACTCAATGGTGAGTGATAGTGAGGAACAGAAGAGTGCGACCAGATGTTCAGAGTATCAATACGCCTTCCGCTGCTCGCTTATTCTCTCCACAACGCACAGCTCACTTCTTTTAGATTTTCTGCTGGACGTATCGTACAGAACCACAGACGAAATATTATGAGGCTGTGCGTAATCAACGGGGAAAGCACTACTTTTACCCCCCTTATTGGATTCTCTGTTGTTAAGAAGAAAGCAGCATACCACAGCGCGGTCTCAAATGTCCGCGATTTGTGGCCATGAAAACAACGCTATCAACGCTCAAGGTTAACCTTAGTATGAGTTTACCTGGTCACAGCCTTTTTTTAATATTTGAGCAGTTTAACATTACCTTTAACAATAACTCCCAAGAGGATTAGAGGAAATAGCAGAGTGTCAAAAAGACACCACATGTTGAGAAAAAACCACTTCAGTTTGCGGTTTGGTGGATAGTAACGATAGCTCCCATACCATCTGTCCGCCATTATGTCAGTAATTATAGGATGGTCAAAAAACTGCAAGAAAAGAAACATAAACTATTCCACCTTTACATCCCAAATCAAATACAAAAAGGTAATCTGCTTTTGTATTTCATACTGGCGTTTTATTAGTAAGTGAAGTCGACCTGTACATGACTGTAGTTATTAAGGTCATGCCGGACCGTTGCCTGTTAATAAATTCATAATTTTTGTGGTAGGTGTTCACTCCCAAACCTTCTGAAGCCGATTGCGCGGAAAATGTGTAGGAATGTTAGCAGATCTCCATTGTTAGGGTTTAAACCTTTACCTTTCTTTGTTCACGTTGTATAGCACTCTCCAAAAGAACCTCTTTGTGGGGATTTTTCAAAAAGAGACGCCTCAAATCCACCCTATATTTCAAAGGGTCAAGGAAACGCAGCGTAAACTCTTCCACACGATTGGCAAGGCCAGTGAAATCCTCCTTTTCCTGCTCTTCCTTTTCTGCCCGATCGTTGAGCTTTTCGGTGATCTGATAAAATACAAGATGATCACGGTAAACCCAATACCTTTTCGTGGGCTGCTTAATGCAGTGAAATACGATTCGTTAACGCTTCTAGTTGTACAGAAACTGGAAATGAACTCCGGTTTGATGAGGCCCGCTCCGCACTCTGATACGAAAAGCGTGATTCTAAATGCCACCAACGCGCCAATAAATAGGAGCCCGTCCACCTGAATACATTGTTGTCATCATTATTATAATTTCATTGAACTTACCCTTATTGCAGGGAGCAGCGGATTATCCCCCAAATTCATTAGTACCTTTGCTGTACATTCCGCCTGCACCTTGAAATACCTTGCAGATTCTATTAAGCGTAATAATGAAATTTCGCGGTCTGATGGTCTGTCACTTTCTTCACCAGTGGAATCTGGTAAATGAAAACGGGAGATAAAACAGTTCGGAGTAAGAAATGCATCGCTACGTTACCTTCAGTCTATTGTGAAAATTAACATTGAACATTAAATTTGAGTTTAACAAGTGTTTTAATTTTTTTCTGGTGGTTGTCGTAACCAAATTAGACATACCAAGATTAACAATATAGAATACAATGCCTTGTTCTTAATTTTTTTTTTTTTACTTTGTTCCACGGTTACCACATACGCTCTATATAGAGAGTTACGCCTTTCAAACAAAGAAAAAAAGGCTTCTTTAAGCCTGGTTTTCACTAGCGACGCAAACACAGGCGGGAGTACGGGCGCAAGCACAAGAACAAGAAAAAAAAATGGTCTTTGTGCTTGCGCTTGTGTTTATGCTTGCGTCGAGGCCGTTTTCATGGTGAAAAAAAAAACTCTTATGCTTGTTCTTGCGCTTGCGTCGCTAGTGAAAACTCCGGCTTTCGTTTTGCTAAAAAAACCCCCAGTAATTTGACGAGTTAATCCAGTCATTATTCGGAAGAAACTAAACCTTTGCCGGTGGCGCTTGGTCTCTCCGAGTGCGACCGTATTTGCGCCCGTGGTAACCAACAGTGTGAAGTAGACTTTGAGGGCCTGCACTGGTCAGCGGAATTATCAAAAAAAGGTTGCGTGGAAAGGAGTGAGTGACCGCCAAATTTTCCCTTACACAAGATTCAATTCAAAGCTACACGTCTTCATGAGTAAAAACGATAACTTAAAGATTACGTGGGCTGTAAATAGGGATTCATTCACTTCAGAGACTAAAAGCGTTCAAAGGCGAGCAATTTGACAAATATCCCCCAGAACTTATTGCAAGCAATCCTGGGAACAACTTTAGAATGCTGAACCTATCAATTTTTTTTCATTTCTTCTCTGTTCAAGGCCTAAAGCCAATCTTAAAATAATAACAATAATTCTTTCTTCAGAAAAATGTAGTGCAAGTGCAAGCCCCGCACAATTTTCAGGATTTCGGAACGTTCACCTCTAAAAAAAGGAAACAAAAACGTAGGTTGATTAAATTGCTTTAAATTACGATTAAGATGGGATCTAAAATCGCCGTTTTGCATTATTAAAAAATAGTTAAATCAATCATTATCATACCAATCACAGCTAGTTCGATGACTTCTTCCTTAGTATGCCTAAAAAATGAAATAACACTTCATCAAAACTCTAGGATAAATTTCAAGAGCATGCCAGCATTTTCATTTGCCCGACTGAGCCGATATGTCCTAAGAATAAATGTTTGACAGAAATGTCACCCTGAGTAAGATTTGAAGTTATTTTTAACCTCATACTGGTCGACGTTAATAACCTCTACGCCACTAGGACAACCACGCGGGCAACGCAGCAAGCGAAAACGAGATTTGTGCGGCTTAGGATGTCGGCCACCTGGGAATTTTTTTTCTTTCAAGATGAAAGTTTAGTGGAAGCCTATAACTCCTTTTTTTAACAGCGTTATTAGGTGCTTCTTTTACAATATATAATATACATTAAAAAAAAAGAAGCGTGGTATTACAATTCACGACAGCTCGGATTATTACAAATTACGACAACAGGTTATTACAATTCACGACAACTGTTATTACAATTCACGACAGGTATTACAATTCACGACAACTGTTATTACAATTCACGACAGGTATTACAATTCACGACAGAACACCCGTGTCCCGAAGATACATGGGAAAAATCTCTGACACTCCCCCCGTTGACCAGTTTTGCAAATGGTCAACTAACCCTTGATCCTAAACCTACAGACAAAGTTACAATGTTCGCCACTCCTAAGGCAATACTCAAACTGAAAACAAATGTCCACTGTTCTCAAGGTTGAGGGTTCTTAAGAGTTCACTTTTCTCAGAACTTAAGAATCATTCAATGTTCCCCTTTAAGGGTTCTCTGTTCGTAGGACTTAAGAATTAACGTTGCTAAAGTAGCTTATCTTCCATAAGCGTTCTCCTTTCTCTATCTGCTCCGCGTGCTGATTCTCGTCTGGGTCGCTCTTCTGTGTCCTCAGCTCTATCTAACAGACCTGGGCTGTCTGCTATGCCTGCTATGCAAGCTGCTCCCTGTCTGGGCTGCACCTCTGCATGCTCAGTTCCAGTAGACACATCTGGGATAGCTGCTGTTGAATCCCCTTGTGAACGAGCCTCAAGTTCCAATGGATACAACCTTTGTAATGGGCGTCTCAACCGTGTGGGGTTCCCTTTCTTGGATGTGGTTGACTTGACAACCGCTCCACGGACAAGCCCATCCTTGCTTTTGATCAGGCATTCCACTCGGCCAAGCTTCCAAAGCCCTTGATGCACACCATCTTCATGAATAATAACAACATCCCCGACAGCAACCGTTTGACCTTCTGCATCTTTCATTTTGAGCCGGTGCGAATTCCTTAGTTCAAGGAGATATTCGTTTCTCCAGCGAATCCAGAAGTGGTCCTTTAGTCGCTCGAGTAGGGCTACTCTCCCTCTAGCTTCTTTGGCATTCAGTTGGCTGATTTCAATTTCTTCCTGGTTTGGCATAGCCAATAAACGTCTCCCACACAATAAATGGTAAGGAGTCAGGGGCTCTTCGATTTCCCCACTGGATACAAATGTGAGGGGCCTGGAATTAAGTGTTGCCTCTATTTCCGCTAGTACTGTTTGGAGTTCCTCACTGATGACCTTCGCATTCTTTAGGATCTTCTTCAGGCACCTCTTCACGCTCTGCACTAATCGTTCAAAGTAACCACCCCACCCGGGGGCCCTTTCAAGATTGAATGTCCACTTAACTCCTCTCTTGGCAAGGTGTCTTCTTACTGCAGGTGAGTTGAACAGAGCTCTTAATATCATAGAGGCAGAGACGAATGTCTTCCCATTGTCTGAATTCAATTCGCGAGGCAGTCCACGACGCGCAGCAAATCGACGAAAGTTTCGGATAAAGGCCTCCGCTGTCAAATCAGGAACAGTGTCAAGGTCTACAGCTCTTAAGACTGCACAAGTGTATACTGAGACGTAAGTCTTACACATTTCACTGTTCTCCTTTACATAGAGAGGGCCTGCGAAGTCCACACCTGTAAAGGTGAATGGTTGCTCCTTTGTGATCCTGAAAGGTGGCAAGGGGGCGCTGTAGGTGGACTGTAGGGCTTTCCTTGTAGACGGCGAGAAATTGTGCATTCATGCAAAAGCATTTTTACAACTTGCCTTCCCCTAACAATCCAGAATCTTGAGCGCAATTCAGTCAAAGTCTCTCTAACACCATTATGGTGGACTCTTACATGACAAGCTCTTACGATGAGTGAACTGACATGATGGTTTGCGTCCAACAAGGCAGGGTGTTTCTGTGACCCTGATAAATTTGCATTTCCAAGCCTTCCCTTACATCTCAGGATACCTCTTGGGTCTGAAAACACTCCAAATTCTCTTTACCAGTTCTTGAACTTCGCACTTGACGTTAACTCGACTTGAATATCTCTAATCCAAAGTTATTGCGCTTCTAGGATATCATCTGCTGTAATGTCTACTGGGACAAGTCCGGGCGCCCGCCCCTTAAGCTTTAGCTTTCGTGTAAATCTCAGAACAAGAGCTGTGATTGTTAGCAATCTGTGTAGGGTACTGAATTTCTTGCAATCAATAACGGCACTCACCACCAGGCTAGAAGATCCTGTAAGAAGCTGACAAGCAGGGTGGGTTTGATGCTAGCTCACGATGCTCCTTCTTTGCTTCCTGCAGAGATTCAACAGGAGCTTGTTTGACCTTGGCGGTTTCTTCACTGATTTTCATTGCTCCTTCGTATGACTTCAACCAGTCTGGCCCTGAAACCCACGTGCTTTCAGCCAAGATTGCTGGTGATGTTCCGCGCGATGCTATGTCGGCTGAGTTGTCATTGCTTGAGCAGTGACTCCAGCCATTCGGTGGCACAAGAATTCTGATTTCACATACCCTGTTCTGAACAAACTGTTTCCTCTCACGGTCTTCTCCACGAATCCAATACAGTGTTATTTCTGAGTCAGACCAGCATCTTACTTGGGATATGGAAATAAACTCTTCCAAGACAGATCGGATATGAGAAAGAACTCGGGCCAAAATCAGTGCTGAGAACAGTTAAAGGCGTGGGATTGTTTGCTCAACAAGCGGTGCAACTCTTGTCTTCGGTGTTACAAACTTGAGGTATGTTCCATCTGCCGTTTCCATCTTCAAGTACACTACAGCTGCATATACATTGACCGATGCATCACAGAAACCCTGTAGGCACCTGCCCTGCGACACCAGAGAAGTAGCATCATGGCACCCTGATTGGCTCTGCCTCCTTCATGCTCTTCAGTAGATTTCTCCAAATCTTTCATGATGTTTCATCCAATGCTTCATCCCACCCCATCTTCCTCTTACATAAACTTTGGCAAAATAGTTTCATTTTGACAGTCACTGGGGTAAAAAAAAAAACCCATATGGTCATAAATCTTCGACGTGATCCGTGCTACATCACGCTTTGTTGGGCTCAAATCATCCAGTGATGAATCCTCCAGGACCTCTTTCAGATCCTGGACCAATTGATTTTCCTCCTTGTTCCAATGTGCACCCATGACCTTCTCTGTAGCAGGTAGGGCACTACCACTGTGCGTTGCACTCTTTGCGTATGATTCATCTTCTTCCATCATAGTCTCAACATTTTCCTTTGATGCAATGGATTTATCTCCATGGCAACTGTTTTCTAACAATCTCTCATTCTCTTCGATCTGGCTCATTAATTTTGTGGAGTTGGAAACAAACTTTCTTGCATTAAATCCGCCTTCAGCAAGTCTTGATTTGGCTTTTATGTACAACTTGTAAGCGCCAATGTCATCACTGTCTCCAGAAATAATGTCATCTACATAAAGAGATTGAAGAAGTTTCTGCACAAATTCTGGGTCTTCACTTTCATATGCCATGATGCGATGTTTGAGTGTAGCATTCAAAAGGAATGGGCTGGAAGAGAGGCCAAATGCTACACGAGCAAATCTGAGTACAATTATCTTGGGCTCTTCACTAAATGGGTCATCAACCCACAGGAATCTGAGGGCGTCACGATCATCTTCAGCTACAGAAATCATTAGAAAGGCCTTTTCTAGGTCACCAACGAGTGCAGTCCTGTGGCACCTGAATCTGACCAGAACATCTGCAATGGTTTCTGACAGTGGTGGACCAGAATATAAACAGTCATTTAATGACGGGCCTTCATTCCTTTACGCAGAAGCATCATAAACTACTCTCACTTTGGTTGTTTGTTTATCCTGACGAACCACTGGGTGATGGGCCAGATAATGCACTTCTCCTACTTCCCGTGCACCATCTTCTTCAACCCTTTCAACTATACCAGCATTCAATTGTTCCTGAATAACTGCATGGTACTCTTTGAGCACATATAAGAGCAGTTTTGAATCTTCCTTTGTGGATATGTCTCCGGAATGTGTGACTGCTGAATAATAACAACGTTCCCTGTTTGCTAGTTCCTGCTTAAGTTCCTTCAAAACTGCCAGTTCCAATTTTCCTTAGTGACTTTATTGCAGATGCTTAATCTGATTTCTTCTGGTATTTTGTGAAACATCAAAGGAAGCAAGAGACCTCCATATTCTTCTGCCTTGCGGCCCAGTGCACTTAATGCTCGCACATTTGCCTCCACTTCATCATAAAGATGCCTCACTGCCTTTAATTCACCTGCATTTTCAACAATAGGGAGATTAACAAGTGCATCCATATGAGCATTAATAATTTTTTGTTGATCTTCATACCTTTCCTTTAACAGTGCCACGGCTGCTTCATAATTCGCACTTGACAAACTCAAACCATTGATAGTGGCCGCCGCAGATCCTCGAAGCGACGCTCGCAGATAAGAGAACCTTTTAATAGGAGTGAGCGACTGATTTGAATTAATCGCTGAATCGAAGCTGTCCCAAAACGCTGACCACTCTTTGAAATTGCCATCGAATGACGGTAGATTTAATTTCGGTAGTCTCACTTTTGAACCACCACCACCTCCATGTCCTGGCGCATCGACTTGCTGGCCTTGCCGAGACGAATTTGCTTGCGTCGGCGGCGCGACAACATTCTCAGCTTCCACGCGCGTGGCGTCCTCGAGTGTTGTCAAACAAATATCTATTTCATCCATAAATTCGGAAGAATCTGCAATCTCTGCTTCTATGTTCTCTTCTTCGACTTAAGCCAAAATCGTTTCGTTGAGTACCGCGATTAATTCCATCTTTTTTGTTAAAGTAGACTTATAATGTTTGGCTCGACTTCTGTGCTCGCGGTTTTCATGATCGTAAGTTCCCGCCAACCCGTTTGCATCGTTTATCACTCTTCTTACATGTGCTTTGTGTCCACTACGAATTCTCTTCGATTTAACAAGACTCAGTGACATAATGACGACTCTTCCCAGTTATTCTCCTTGCACAAATCCAGTATTCACGGAAGGAAATCAAGGATGTAATGGCTGGGAATACCAGAATGTGATGACTTGAAAATACTCGTTCTTCGGTCGAAGTGTAGCTTCAATCGCTCGTCTTACGAAGTTTCGCTTGCTACCCGGCTTCGAAGGACCATGTAAACAATTTTAATCCGGTACTCTTTACAGGCTAGCTAAGTGCCTTATGCGAAAACATCGTACAATTCTTCAACACATAGACAATAAAACTCAACGAAAACTTGGCGAACCGCCATAAGCACGTTTTTCATCTCTCTCTCTCTCTCTCTCTCTCTCTCTCTCTCTCTCTCTCTCTCTCTCTCTCTCTCTCTCTCTCTCTCTCTCTCTCTCTCTCTCTCTCTCTCTCTCTCTCTCTCTCTCTGATTGAAATTCGTTTATTTAGCCACTGTTTTGATACATAATGGCTTGTAAAGATTTCCTATCGTATTCCGAGGAAGATAACAAAATCACATGGTCAGGCACTGAAAATGAATTGAAAAATTTTATCAAGACGTTCATCAGCGTTGTCGACGGTTGCAACGACGGCAAGTGGGAAGACGATTCAAAGCACAACATGCTGTCTTGCAAAACATCTAAAATTGTTCTGAAATGGTATAGTACGACAAAAACAAATTTAGTGCAAGGCAAAGAACATGCCGAACTAAAATTGCTGCTTTGTAATCTGGCAAAGGAAGACAGCGACGTTATTCCTAAAGACATTCGGAAAGAAGGTGACGAACAAGATGGCGACGCATACTCCGAAGGGCGGGACGGAGAAGAAAACGTCATGATACACAGTAATGAAGAAGACAATGGCAGTGTTACCAGTGAAAATGTCCAGCTTAGCGATTCTTTTCAACCAGAGAATGAATTAACGTGCAAGTGCAAATGCAAATGCTCAGAAACAACACAAAGAATTGACATTTTGGATAAACAACTCGAAGAACTGAAAGGTCTCCTACAAAACTCGTCGCTCCTCTCTGATCCAAATTCAGTTGCAGCTCTTCTCAGTGACAACGAGCGCTTAAAATCCGAAATTTTACAACTGCGAAACGAGAATGCCAGCTTACTAACTGTCATCAAGTTAATTAATAAGCCTGACTGTCACCCAGCGAGGGAACCGCTAAATTCTGAAGGCCAAGAATAAGTTACCAACCCAAACAGCACAACTGGGACAATAAAAGACCAGTCGACGACCAGCAACAACAAACCGGGAAGTTCTAAGAACAAAGCGAATACGAAAAAAACCAAGATGTCACCACAACCGAATTCTAGAACTTCAGCGCAAACCGAGGCCGATGAACAACCAAGAAAGAAAAATGTTGTTGTCTTGGGTGATTCTATTGTGAAAGGCATACACGGATGGAGGCTCTCTAGGACAAGAAATGCACCATTGGTGACAGTAAAATCGTTCCCTGCTTCGACAACAGAGGACATGGAGAGCACTGCATACCAACGATAAGAGCAGAGCCCGATGAACTTATCTTGCATGTTGGAACAAACGATTTGCAAATGAACACGTCCCGCCAAGTTATTGACAATATTGTCAACCTTGCCGATAACATTTCTCAAAACTGCACAAGTGAAGTGACGATCTCTTCACTTTTAAAGCGTCTCGACAAGCCGAATCTCGATAGTAAAGTGACGGAAATCAATAACGGTTTGCGTAAATTCGCGGCCAACAGAGGTTGGAAGTTTATTTCGCACAACAACATTAATCGAAAGAATCATTTTAAACCCAGTGGCCTACACCTTTCACACGAAGGTAATTCCCTGTTTGCTTCTAATTTAATTAAGCATTTTAATTCTAGTAATACTCATTGAGGTGACAGCGAGAGTTCTATTCCTACTGACGTGCGTAAACGTCTATCCCTAGTACCGCAAACTAGGGGTTTTAAAATTGCGTCTTTGAATATTGCTAGTCTCCCTGCTCACATCGATGAGTTGAGACTTATTATAGCTGACAAAAATCTGGATGTTTTAGCGATTAACGAAACAAGACTAAGTGATTCAATTGATAACTCTTGCATTCACCTCCAAGGATATGACATTGTCAGGAGGAATAGAAATCGTAACGGTGGAGGAGTATGTCCGTATATTCGCTCTTCAATAAATTTCAAAACACGATCAAGCCTCATGAGCGACATCTACGAGGCAATTGTTGTAGAAATGTTTAAACCAAATTCTCAGCCTTTTTGTATTGTTGCTGTTTGTAGGCCCCCGGGAACCGAAGACGAATTCTTTTGCTATTTTGACGATGTAATTAAATCTCTCGACTTTGAAAACAAAGAGATTATTGTCATTGGTGACATGAACTGTAATTATTTGGCTGAAAGTAGAAATTCTGAACTGATCAATTTAACTGAAATCAGTGAAGTCTACCAGCTCACACAAATTATAAACAAACCAACTAGAATGACGGTAACTTCAAAAACGTTAATCGATTTGATTTTTACAAACCAGGAATCAAGAGTTGTGTCTCATGGAGTGATTGACTGCGGAATCAGCGACCACTGCCTTGTATATGTTGTTCGGAAAATTGCAGTTCGTACCAACAATAGACATAAAAATATTACCACAAGGTCTTTCAAGAATTTCAACTCAAGTTTCTTTATTCAAGAACTGCAGTCATTACCGTGGGGAGATATTGAGTTTTTGGATTCGCCAGAT
>NW_028145550.1:3442500-3497500 GCF_977016875.1 Pavona decussata | reverse complement strand
AGGGGTGAACACAGGTCTGTCTGAATAAAATTTTCAATTAAGAAAGCTTATTGTCTAATTATCTGGACGTCTTGATTCGCAGAATTTCTTCACCACGCGATCTTATGAAAACCATGGGAGAGCCAAACCATATCTATCTATTACCGTTCCTGTGTACACAAACCCAAAACCTCTAGCGCATTAACCAACAAACTCAGTTCTAACCACTGAAGTCCTCCTTTTGTCACAATTTTGGCAATTTTATTTTGACTAGAGTTCCTCAGTTATCCCTCTGCATTTTATACAGCATTGTTTCTTTATTGCAATATTCTACAAGTTAGAATAAACCACTTGCCACATGCAGTCATAGACTGCCTTTTACTGCTGCTGTTGTTGTTGTTATAATAGTAATATTTGTGTTTTTTAGAAGTTGTGAAATTAAATAATCTTAGTCAAATTGTAGCCATCTTTCGCGGTAAAACTCCTTGCCAGCAATTAATTTTGGCAGCCTTGAATGACTGACAAAACTATTGCCCAGGGCTTAAAGACTGATGACCCACCCCCTCTCTGCTCCAGCTCACCCCCTCCCATACTTTTTGACCAGTCCTTTACCGCTGCTTCTTTTTTGTTCTCCCCATATTTTGACGACATTTTACATGTGAACAGACGCACAGAAAAATGGAGTCGTCTTGTCAAGTAGAAGCAAGCGGAGACATTAATCCTGGATTGAGATCTAGAAATTATTGGAAGGCCTGGTGGACCCAGGAACCCTCAAAATTAAAGCTTAGCCCGAGATCACACTATCACGAAAAGAGGGCGAATGAGCTTTATCCACGCTTATCCAAGTTAGCTCAGCAGCCACAAGAGAGTCTGCAAAGTTTCGTAATCAGAGCTCTATACATTTAACGAAAGATGGCCTCTTCCCGTTAAAGAGGAGGACAATCAATTCAAGTACGAATCTCAAAGACTTCCCCTTGGAAAATTGCATGGGACTGTCCTTGTCACTGGGATCAATGTCGTTCTTTAACAATAGGCTGATTTAGCAAGAGGACGGGAACGTCAGTTGACAACGGCGCGCGCATGAAGAATGCCCATATATAGTCGAAATATGCTCGCGTCCAGACTTTTCCGCGCGCTCTCGCGTCCTCAAATGACGTTCCCGTCCTGTTGCTAAATCAGCCTCATTATTCCATGAGCGCGCGTTGGATATGAGATGGTAAATAGCCAACGAGGCGCGAAGCGCCGAGTTGGCTATAACTAATCTCATATCCAACAAGCGCGAATGGAATAATTGTTTTATTAAATTCTCCACGTTTGGATATTGCTGTTGAAGTTTACTGAATTTTTATATTTTATAAAGGAAAAATTTCTTTCAAATTAAAAGGAACGGATGTTGAGGCAGCTTCCGACCAAAGCGCGCGAAATGTAATGATCACATGACACGCGCAGCTCTTTGCAAACGGAGTTGAATGAAAAATCGAAAGCCAAGAAAATCGGACACAGTCGGACATCTAAAATTCAAGAAACGTTTAAATGTACGAATTATAACCTTTCTGAGATTAGCATTCAAGTGCTTTTGAAGTTCCAGCTCATCGAGAAGCGTAATAGTTGTGCACATTTGAGCAAATGTTCTACTGTGTGGTGCCGAGCGGAGGAAGAGATCAGGGCAAGGACGGCCTTTTTCATGCTGAACTGAATTCCTCGCGGACGATTTAAAACACTTCAGGCAAGTCCAAGTGTATGAGGTACAACCTCACTGAGACAACCATTCAGAGCAAGTTTTTAAACTTCAAGCTTATTTGAGAAGCGTAACAGCTGTGCACATTTGTGCAAATGTTTTGCTGAGTGGCGCCGAGCGACGGAAACGAACATTAATATGGCCACCGCTCGTACGGATTTCATAGATGAACTTTTCCTGAAGTCCTCGTAAATGCGTAAAAAACATAAAGGCAAGCATAAAGCTCTTCCTGAGAAATTTCTTCGATTGGTTTTAACCTCTTACCGCCAGGATTTGCAAGCCATCCTGAAATTTTTGAAGCTTACCGGTTGTTATTGTTGTTGTTAATGTGTGATCTAAAAAATCGTAAAATCTTGCAATTTTGAAGATTTTAAAGGAAACTTCAGAGATACGTACCATTAAATGGTGTCATACCAAACTTTGTGGCTTTTATTGTTGTTATATTGAGATGGCATTGTTTGGTATTTCTTTCTTTTCTTTTTTTCTACATCTTTCCGAAGAAACTTTCGCTTCCCGCCGAAAAAAAATTTAGCTTAGCGACACCTGGGGCATTCGTTTTCCAAATAAGGTCAAACTACGGTATATGAGCTGATAACCGAGATTTAGTGAACCAATCAGAACGCTAGAAATGCAATATCCGAGGCTGAGAATTTAATAATAAGAGTTATCATATAACCCTGAAGCCTTTAACCCAATAAAGTTGTTTAAAAAAAATCAAAGCTGGTGCAGGGATTGTACACAGTAGATGCAGGTCTTCAAGATGAGTCAATCCAAAACAGGTTTAGGTCTTTCCTTCAACCTTCCGTTGTCCACTTTTGGCAATTTTAAAGTATAACTGAACAGTTTCAACCTGCCCAAACTTACGATTTTTGCGACGGGAGGAAAATCACTTCACTAATAGAATACAGGGATTTTTTTTACAACCCCTGACTGAAATGAATATGGAGTAATGTTCTAAATATAATAGTACGATTTCCATATCGAACGTTTAAATTGGTTTGGAAATAATGGTAATTTCTGTCTGGTTACGTGACCATAATGGATTTCTTTTAAAATGTATGAACAACTTCTTTTTATACTAAACTTTACAAACTGACATCAACGGAAAGCTTAAAATGTACTATTGTTTAGCGTAGTTGACAAACATTAAGCAACGCAAAAGTACGTTGGAGTTCTGGCCGCCATGTTGGAAGGGAAATTCGTTTCCCCCAACGAGGAGGCCGCACTAAATCGTTACAGTTTTGTTGAAATCCCAAAAAGCTCTACCTTTGATGTTTTGCATTAAGATGTGGGATCTACAGTAAATTTTGATGAGCTCGTTGTCTTCCTATTGTCAATTGCATTCCAACATTTTTTTGCGGGGGGGGGGGGGGGGGAAGGAGTCATGTGACTTCTTATTGCAAGAGGCCTATTCCTTCTGTATATTGCCCTCCCATGTATAAGTGCACATAAATTTATTACGTTCTCAGAGGTTACTGTCAAAAATATTTCTTCCAGAGGGCTCACTTGCAAAATGAAAAGAAAAAAAATTCAAAAGGTATAGTATTAAGAGCGGCTGCCTGTAAGAATCGAGAGCTGCATTTCAGTGACCACTTAGTCGAATTTCTTATATTTTGCCTGAAGATACCTTTGGATTACTATTTTCGAAAAACATATTTTAAAGTTCCAAGGTATTTTATTTTCCAAGGTATTTTATTTATAATGCCTGGTCAGGATCACGTGCGCGTTATCCACATCAGCGAAGTGAGTATCGAGTTACAGACGTTTTGTCACACTGGCTTATTGATTTGAGCTGTCGCTGCTAAAAACGAACACTCAAAACAACACGGCAGGAACAAAGTCACACGTTTTTCTCCATTTTACTGATCGACTGCTTCATTTAAGAAGATAAAGGAGCTGTAAAGTTTGATTTGCACTACTTTTTCCTGCGACATCGAAATGGTATGCAAATTTGTTGCACATGTTTCGTAGGCTAATTGACCGGAATAAATATATTATTTTAGAGAAGAATAGGAAAAAAATCTAGGATGGAAAAACATAGAATGGCTGTCTTCAGTCAGTCTGATTAGTTTTAGGGCCCAGTATGTGATGTTTGGAAACATTCACGGGCTCCAGATGTCAAGTGTTGTGAATCGGTTCTGATCTCATAATTCGTGACGTGAATTGCGAGCCGTAAGTATCGCACGCATATTCGATCTTCCTTGAGTGGGAAAGAGTTTGAATCAGAGCTTGAAACTTGGAAAAAATAAAGTTCTTTTCTTCTTCTTTCGAGATATGAGATTTAATTTAAAGAAAATTACATACCAGAAACACTTTTATTTTAATGAAAATATGCATTAGTTTCAAGGCCATTTTGAGTAGCGTGCACAAGTCTGCATACTTTAGAAAGCAGCCAGCGAGTTTGGAATGTTTATTGTATTAATTTTCTTGGGAGATGGTTGGTCTAGGTTTTTGTAAAGTTTCAGGTTCATTGGGTAATTTTACACCATGAATGGGGCTTGGTCCTTTGACCTAAATATTCGCAGTTTTCATCGGCCCGTGACCGCACCTAGACCGCATTTCAAACTCTTGCAATTTTCTCTAAAAATAAAATACCTTGGAACTTTAAAATATGATTTTCGAAAATAAAATAGTTAATCCAAGGATATCTTCAGACGAAATATCACAAATTCTACCGAGTGGTCGCTGAAATGCAGTTCTCGATTCTTACAGGCAGCCGTTCTTAACTTTTATACCCACGCTAGATCACTTGGTAATGTTACCGACAAGAAAGTCCAGCGCATGAGTAGAATTGTTTCCAGTTTTCTACATACCTCCTTCCTCATGATCAAAACCATTGTTATCCAAGACGAGTCTGCAAGGCACAAATAAACGAGTATTGACCTTTATGACAATCAGTCTGACCGTTTAACGACAAAATTAGGACAGCAGATGAAGAAAGGCAAACACCCTGGGCGTGGAAAAACATTCAATAGAAACTCTTCGTCAAGCATTTAGAGAAACGTTTAAACAACTCGCAGAACAGCTCAAAGTTGACACATTTCATGCCCAGTCTTCAAAAAGTTTTGATTGGCTGAAATTACACCCAGTATGGTAATAATCTATCCATGAGAAAATGATACCTCTGTTATAAAGGAGAAAAATTATGTAAAAATCCAGCTGACTTCTTGTGTTCCAACTTTCCAAACAATTTAATTTGTACTTTTCACGTGAGACTGACAAAAACGTACCGAGGATCTTTCAAAGTTTTTGCTTATCGTTGTAATGACAATATCGTTTTCGCCAAAATATCAATCCTGACAACTCCATCCAAAACCAATAACTGGTGTAAAATTCACATTTATTCGTTTCGGAGAAGACCATCTATTAGCCGGTTGAAAAAGTGAAGTATGGTCTCTCAAAAACTGTATCAAAACAGCTAAGAAGTTAAGAAGTTCCAGGTAACAAGTTCCGACCTGGCCCCTTTTTACCGGAGCATTCTGAGTTACAAATAATCCCCCACTTACTCGTTATTTTGTCCAGTTGATGTTTCTTTTGAGCAGCCAGAGGATTCTGGTAAGCAAAATAAAACACCGGATAATTGAATTCAGGCTTTAAAAGTTTTACTTCACTTGTTACTTGAAGTAGTGGAAGCTTACCTAAGCAAACAGCGAACTCTCCATCCACCCCTCCATCCACCAGCCATTAGTCAGTCGTTTTTTCAATCAATCAATCAATCAATCAATCAATCAATCAATCAATCAATCAATCAATTAATCAATCGACAATTCAACTAGTTTTGATTATAATTCAAGAACTAAATCATCGAGGTTTTACTAAATGTCGAAATTATTTCGCGTTTCGTTTTGGTTTTCCCTTGCTACGTTTCGTGCTTTGCTGACTTCGTGACGTGTTCCCACGCTTTACGTCTGTTACCTGTATTTGCTTTGGATTCTCATTGATTCTCTGTTCTCTTTGCGTCTGTGGTGATTGATTAGAGAAATTACTTTGGTCTTTGGTTTCACGATACTCAATAGGCCATTTTACAGTTGCTTACTCAGTGACCGGGCCTTTCAATGGTAGCGAGGCTGCCGGTGACCTTGTATTGATACAGACCTCACTGTTTTTATCATGTAAATTGCGTTGTTGTGATGCAAACTAGCCTGCATTTGCATAAGAAAAGTAAAGAGATTTGTATCAAAACAAGGTCACCGGCAGCCTCGCTTCCAGACATAAGCAAGGTAACACAGCAACAACTGTAAAATGGTCTATTGGAACGAAAAATAAAAAATGAAGTAAATCACTTTATTTTTAAAAGTGTCAATGTATATTGCAGAGTACTAACTGGGACAATCCAGATAGCATTGCAATTTGGAACTAATCAGTTGGCTTTTGAGGATACCGGAAAAGAAAAACAAAGGAGAAGAGGAGGAGAACCAACAATAAACTCATTTTATATTCTACTGTCGTAATTGCATTTGTTATTTCGTTTTCTTTTTTCTTCCCTTCCCCTCTCTAGGTTTTAGACCGTATTTTCTCATACCACTGTCTTGATCATCTTCCGTTAATTCTGTTGGCTCTATTGACACTGCCACTTGGTCATCTGCCATCATGTCACTACAAAAAGAAAACAACAAAAACTATTGGCAAACAACAACAACAACAATATCCAAAGAATCCCTATGGACTTTTCACCCAATTTACTTGTGTTCAAGTATTCGACTCAACACCCTCAGTTGAACAATCAGGCCCACCCAACATAGTTACGTGACTAAACATATATACGAATCGTCTAACGAAGAGTGTGACTGCTTCACACAATATTTAACGAAAATTCTGTGCGCGTTACGATTGGCCGTTGCCATCATCTGATCTATCAAAGGAGTGGTACGTAGATGACGTCATTACGTGGAAGGAACATCAGTTGCACACTCTCCTAAGTACTCTACTATTAGTGCTAGGATCTTTCTAGCGATAGGATCTTCCTGGCTGAGAGATAGGAAGATCCGGCTAGCGGAAGGAAGGTCCTAGTATAAGGAACAAAACAAACAAACATTGCCGAGGCCGGGCGTTCAGCCGCTGAAGGCCGACGACTTGGTAACCACTCCGACCGAAAATTATGCAAATTGCAAGCCTCCCGACTTATTTTAAACGTCTTTGGAACACAAATTTCATTTCTTGACAGCACAGCCACCTAAGAAGCTCAAAGTACTTTTAGAATGTTTTGCTGTGATAAAAGACCTTTGGACAGAAATGAGAAGTTTTCTAGCGATTTTAACAAAAAAAGCGGCAATAACTAAAATCAGCCCATAAAAAAATGATTCATTATTTACTTGAAAACGCTCTTACAGATTTTTTTCTAATTTCGCGCACAAGTTGTCTAGGTTGAGTAGTTTAACTCCTGAAAGTTTCGTTGTAAAGTGTCTGACTAGATTTTGAGATAATCGACGTTATTAAAATGATACGCTTTGCTTCCCTGTTGCTATGGTGACAGCTGTTACTTGGAAACCAACAAAAAACACAAAATTTGATCATAGATTGCAAAAGTGGCGTAGTAGGATGGAAATTGAGGCAGGGCTTCCATGCAAAATATTGATTTGAAAAGATCCACTTCAGCGCCAGAAAAACTGTTGCAAGCCGCCTTATAGACACTGAATCATGTCGAATGGTATGGTTCAGAAAAAGGTTAAAAGCAACTCGAAACCTCTGCCGTTCTCTTGTTGAATATTGTACGAATATATCATGCAGCAATTTTGAGTGTTATAGTGTGAAAAACTACGAGGTGACACGGTTTAAATATCAGTGTGACCGTGAAATAGCCAATCATGTCTATGTCAACATAGGAGTAAAGAGATTAAGAGTTCACGGTGTGTGAGCTCAACGAGAAATTAAACAATCAGTGGAAAACACTCTTGCCTGCCAATTATATTTTACAAAACTCGCGACACAAAATCAGACAGACAAAAGAAAACAAAACAAAACAATAGCCGGAATTGGTATCCAGGGGCTAACGGTCCAATTTGTATTTTAGTCGTTTTGCCAAATAACCATAATTATCACACGAACAATACGCATATTCAAAACAATGTTACGATTAATAGCCAAACCACACCTCATTTGCATCTAGAGTCGACGCCTGTGAATGAGTGCGTTTTGTTGTGGTGGTTACCACTAAGAATGTTTTACTTTAATCTGCGAAAAAAGAGCCGTTGTCTGACTGTTTAAAAAGTTTAACAAACGTTGCGCAACAACGAGTGTGTGAGTGTTTTGTAATGGACAAAGAAAACCATTCCTTATGAAGATTAATATGCTCAGTGAAGTTTTGAACTGTCTAGACCTACAGCAGAGTGGGGCAAAATCTCACAGCTGTCATGAATTGTCTAGAGTAAACAAAAGAAGACTATGGAATTGTTTCACAGTCGTGATTAACAACAATGTCGTCACCATCGTAATGTTTAAAAATGAAGCAGCATGAAGGGTGGAATGGTTGAGTGAGTTTAACTAACTCACCGATCATTAATCCTGGGATAAAACTCATTACAAGATCTAGTGGGCAACATGAGAGGACAACGGCAAGAGACTTTTAATGTTTAATTTCTGCCCGCAGGGCGAATAAGCTTTACCCATCAAAATTCAGAAAAATGCTTCTCCTTCTGCCAAGGTTAAGTCACAATTGCATGACTATGAAAGTTTTTTTTGTTTTTTTCCGTGTCCCTGTGTAATCAAGTTCCCGTGTCTGTTATCAACAATAATAACTGAAGAAGTGTTCTTTGGCCAGTGGCATCGCAGTCAGTATAATAACGCACCTCAAACTGAAACACAACCACCTTGATTGAAATATTATATTGCAGATATTAAATAACAAATCTCCGTAGTATGAACTCATAAGGCAGGGATGAATTACCCTTAGCTGGTTATCAGTGGATAAAATGGGAGCCCATGTTTCTGAGTTTAAGACTCTAGCTCTTATACCGACTCGTGTCCCTGTGTAATCAAGTTCCCGTGTCTGTTATCAATAATAATAACTGAAGAAGTGTTCTTTGGCCAGTGGCATCGCAGTCAGTATAATAACGCACCTCAAACTGAAACACAGCCACCTTGATTGAAATATTATATTGCAGATATTAAATAACAATATCTCCGTAGTATGAACTCATAAGGGAGGGATGAAATACTCTTAGATGGTTATCAGTGGATAAAATGGGAGCCCATGTTTGCCGTGTTTCTGAGTTTAAGACTCGAGCTCTCATAAGTGAAATAACTGTACAAAAGTAACTGTTGCCATGGTAAGAGCAAGTACAGAGCTATACTCACTTTTGACATCATCATGTATTTCGTATGTCTTTTAGTTTATGTATTTTTTCTTTTGTAAGGGCCCCTGTTGATAGCAGTTGCTCTAGCTCCTGAAAGGGTTACCCTGTTTACATAAAGGTGTCATATCTATAGGAAAATTCACAATCACATTATCTACAATGTAGCTCACACTAAATAACACAACTATCTACTAGAGCAATAAATAATATCTCGACCTTCAATTAATCGACAAAAAGAAGGAAAGGCCAACGGCAAATAAGCAAAAAGATGACTTTGTTTAAAGAGACACAAGTGAAATCCTAACATTGCAGTTGTTATTATGCACTTCAAAACTGAATCAGACCGAATTGAATGACTTAGAATATAAGGCAAAGTAACTAACTGACCTATTATTAATGACCTGCGGCGAAACTTTGGCACCAGCTGTATGAAATGCAAGAAGCTCGCGCTTTGCTCGATTTCCGTCAGGCTTACGCAATGCCATTCAAGTCCACTGTCACTTTCACTTTTTCCGCCTCCAACATAGGTGCCTTTTATGGATATTTAGCATGAGTTCAAGAAGCCAAGAAAAGTTCCCGTTATTTACAACTCGCGCTCCATCTTTCCAATCTCTTTTCAATCGTTTCGTCTCGGTCTATTATTCTAAAGAACCGTTGCAAGACACGAAACAACTGGAATTAACGGCCCAAGATCATAGTTTGTACAAGGGAATTGGTTGTGAAGCTCGGCAGAGTTTAAAGGTAGGAACAGTAGCGTGGTTTCGGATGATGACAATAGCCAATCACGCTACTCTGAGTATGCACGATACCGGAAGATGGTATAAATGTCAAGTTTCTGCTCGCGGGGCAAATTAGCTTTTCTAGTTCCGCTTGCATAATTGGAATAGCTTCGTGGGATCCCGCACGCGTTCAAGACAAATGAACTTTATTTTCACTCTCATTTTGTCTGCTTTCAACAGCCAAGGCGAGTAACTGGAACGATCATGGAAAGATTCCATAGCAAGGTTTAAGGCCAAAGAAACTAAGCATTCAAGTGTAAAATAAATCTACCATTCAAAGACCTTTCTTGTATAAAATTTGCACTTGTCAAAAGGTAACAAAACTATGTAAATGCTATGTAAATAATATATGTAAATATATACTTTAAACTCACCCGTCCTTAGAAGCACAGTATCCTGAAAATATGCTCCCATCTTGATTCATAACCAGCGACCGGCACGATATACTTTTTACCCATCCTGAATCTTCGATTTTTCAGTAGGTTTGACAAACTTGACAATTGAACAACTTTTCGCCTCTATTGGATGAAAGAGAAGCTTATCTACGTGGCCATCAACATGACAAACGATAGCCCTCCAAGCTCTTAAAAGCTCGCAGTGACTTTTCATTGTAACCTTCTTGTTTCACTAAAGAAACAAACAGTTCCACAAAAGGGAATTTAGGAGCTTCTGAAAAGTTATTCGGGATCGGATGAGTGGTAAAGGTGAAGGAAATGCGATGTTGTGTTTTAAGCCTGGTATTAATAAATAAAAGATCTATTTTTCAGGCATACTCAGAAAAAGAAAACCCGAGTTCTCCCAACAGCTTGTCGAACCAATGACCTTCTGATTACCCACCCCATTATTAAATAGAAGAAAAAGATCCTCGCAGTTATTTATGCAACTTTGGCAATTCTGAAAAGAAAGCCTGACAAAAAGTCAGGCTTGAACAGGATTCGAACCCATTACCTCTGTAATGCCGGTGAAGTGCTCTACCAACTGAGCTATCAAAGCTATCATATTGTGAGTTTGTAATATACCAGTGAAGGATGAATAAATTAATATGAATATATGAAACATACATTTGAACTGCGGGTAAAAGATTAAAAAGAAGAAAGATCCTTGCAGTTATTTACGCAACTTTAGCAGTTGCGAAAAGAAAGCCCTAAAGAAATCTTCCCAGCTTTTAGATCATTCCTATTTTTTCTCCCTACGTTCATCCTTGTATATTCTGATAACACAGTGACCTAATAAAATGGCTGCACTTTCTTTAGATATATAGTACACAATGTGTAATTTGCATTCTAATCATGCATAATATTAATATTATAGGTTTAGTACATTGTTGTTTTCAGGACTCCCATTGATAACAGAGAGCTTTTTGCATCTGAATGGGCTACCCTGAGCGTTATAAATCAATAAAGGTTCTTCTTCTTCTTCTTCTTCTTCATTGCATACTTGAATGCCCTGACATATAGAAAAGTTTGTGCGTTTACAGCAATTCACGTAAGAGAACTCTTACTCTGGGCAGCAGTATGTTAATTAAATGAACCATACATTAGGCCTATGTGGCCCATAACGGCACAAATTAACCTGGTTTCTACAGCATGAAGAAATTAATTGTACTGCTATTCACCCCTGGATAGTATGCTAGTGCAGTGCACGGCTACACATACATGTACCACCAGACTATTGTCATCAGTACTCATATATACACCTGTGTAGAGTTAGATAACATGGTGAACGCTTTTCATCTAAGGAAACGATGCAGCAATCCAAACATTATGCTATCGTCAAACCACTTCCCCACAAACAGTCCAGGTGACTTTTGTTTTTGGTTAGGAATAAAACAAATTTTGTACTGCAGTCTTTGTCATAAAAGTAAAAGAAGAACTTATCAAACAATGATTTTACCCCCGTAAGAGCCTGTGAGCAAGCTCTCTTTGGTAGGGTGGGGAGAAGGGGGGACGGGGAGGAGGGAAGAGAGCTTGGACGACAACTAGGAAGTTTGAATATCTGTACTAGAGACCTGACTGTCAAATGATGATTGTTGGAGATTAAATTGTCGATGACAGTTATCACAGGCAGTGACTAACAAAATAAAGGTGTGAAGCTTGTAACAATTTATCATAATATCTTAAGTTTCAAATAAAGTAAAAAAAAACAAACCTCATAAAGCAGTTGATTGTTTACTTTAAGGCAGTCACTAGCCTCCCTGGCAGTCGTTTTCAGTAGGGGAGTCCTTTTACCCTTGCCACCTAAGCTAGGCAACGACGTTCCCACTAGTATTCCTATGGGAGATGCAGCAAAAGTTTGATATTTCAACCTTTTGTTGTTAATACCGGAGTGGAAAGGCAGCGATATCAGACAATGTTGGTTTTTTGCCTCTTGCAAAGCATTACGTGCAAGCTCATGCAAATACCATTTTGCAGAAGCTGAGAGTCTGGTATTTCAGTGCAGCCATCGTGGCCACCATTTTGGTTATGACAACACAAGCCCCAGTAGTGCCATTAACGGTAAAATCTTTTCAAACTAAGCTTAATGCAACTCGCCGAAAACCTGATAGTTGATGACAGAGTTGCATTACCCCCTCTTCTCCTTGAAATCTACAATTTTTAAATCGCCATATCAGTTTAAAACGTCAAGGGACTGCATTAACTTAAACTAATTAAACTTAAATTAAATACTCCTCTGTGAGACATCAATTTCAGTGTCTTGGGCCGATGCTTCCTGATGCTTCTGCTTGCTGAAAGAAACGAAAATATTGGAACTTATCTTTTTTTAAACCATGAATCAGCTGATGAATGCAAAAAAAAAAAAAAAAAAAACTTATCTTGCCAGCACTCCAGTGGTCTTTTGATCTTTGCCTATTTCTTCCTCAAACACGTTTCACAGAAACGTTTCTTTTCCCCTCGGCTCACAAAACCTAATCTTTAATTCACCGTCGATCACCGTCAAAACAGTTATGAGCCCGCGATAACTTCCGCGGTTAGTTTGAACAGGGTACCTTCGTCATGTAACACAACAAAAACAAGATGGCTTCCAAAACACCGACTTGCAATCTTTACATTTACCTTTACTTTTAGCCTTTTGACTTAAAAATGCAGCTTTCTGATGAAAAAGAAGACGTTCTAGACATTTCTTGTTCGGGTGTAGGATTTGTTGCGGTCCATGTTGGTAAAGTATTCAAAATTGGCAGTGAAATCATTAGCTTTTTAAGCTAACAAATGTGTTTATATATCTTGTAGGTTTACGACATAATCTTATATCCATTTGTTTACCAATTTTCTTAGTGTTTATATTATATTTTGTGCAGCCATAAAAACCGATCTCTTTGTTTCAGCAGACAATCCCTGCGTTTGCACATTAGTATTAGTACGTAGGTAGTATTTCTTTAGGATGATCCAGATCAGGATCAATGATCCAAGATCACTCGGATCATGGTACATCAAAGGAACCGAGGAATCCTTGGCCAGAGTGGATTTGATGCGCCATAATCCGAGTGATGTTGGATCATTGATCCTGATCTGGATCATCCCAACGGAATGCACCCATAGAAATATTTGTCCTTTGACAGTGGACCAACCTTTTTTTGTTTCTTTTTTCTTTTTTATTGCTAGCCCCCGTGCAAATATTTCTGGGTTAAAATGACAGGAATCTGGCCTGGCAAAATGTGAGAATTAGATTTGTTGGCAACATTGCTGAAAAGAAATCCATTAGGTTTCTAAAGTTTGATTGTCCCTTATTGAACAAAAGATTGTACAAAACGCTTCATCTTTGCAAGAGGGGTTGGGGATGAGGGCACACATACATCTAGCGGAATTTTGTTACAGTTACAACTAAGCATTTATGCCATTATATAGATTTCTCATCCCAGTTGCTAACCATGTAACAAGGAAAGATTCAAATGTGTGGTTCCAGAAAATATCCATCCCCCCACCACGGAGGGAATTGGAAATTCCAGAGGGGTGGGGGGGTCAATGGCTCAGGAAATTCCAGAGGGGAGGAGGGGTGAATGGTTGGATAAGCTTCCAGAGGGTCAACTTCACGTTCATGTCAGACATAGTTGTTCAAAATAGTAACTTACCAACTTAGCCAACTCGTACATGTTTCTTGAAGACGTTACTTTGTTTAACTGTTTTAAAGAAACCCTTGTTACATTAAAAACACGTTTCACAGTTCTCCGAAAAGCCTTTCTAAGCAAAGTAGTCCAAGTGAGACAAGAAATCCATGTCTGCGTTGCGTGACTCAGTCATTATAAAACTGTTGTTTGTGAAACTTTCTTGCGTAGACAAATATTGTTCACTGGCAACAATTGAAATATCTGTATCAATGTTTAAAAGGGAAACTTTTGTATGGCTATAAAGTGAAAGCCCCAATTTTACATAAAGCATTGAAATATTTGTTGTTATTTTTGTATGTTGTGTAAAGTTACGGGCAAAGGTCAATTCCCGCAGTCAATTATAACTGGTTTGTCAAAACTGACCCGTGTTAAATTTTATTTTGTCCAAAGTATTCCAACTCAAAGTCCAAAACTACTAACTTAATTTCTATGCCAAAATTCAACAAAATAGAGCCAATTCGACATTATTTTGATGCGTTATTGATCTCATACAAAATTTGCATGAGAACGTGAACATGCTAATTTCGTTTTGCGGCTCCATTTCGTCTGCGGTTTCAAGTTACGATCTGAAAGATCTATTTGTCTCCCTGCCCTGCTAATGCTTATTTTGTCCAATACTAAAATAACTAGACTGAATGATTACCATGAGAAATATCGATTGACTAGAACTAAAGCGATAATCAAATACTTTTGATCTCCTACAAATTTGCATAGGAATGTAAACATGACATATGCAAATTAAATGAAAATACATTTTTGCATTGCCGGACTTATTTTAACAATTTAGATTTAAAATCTTCAGCGAAGCTAAACAGTAAAGTTTGATGTCAATGACCACAGGTAAATATAAAACACAACAATTATTTCAGTATCAAGAGCTTTTTGGCAAACTCTACCAGTGAAATTGAACAGCGCGCGCGCTCTTCAATAACGCATATTTTTTCCTCGTGTAGGCAGTTCTTGATATTTCTGAAATGTTCACATCAAACTGATTGTTGAGGCGTTCTTTTGAAATAAAACTTTTCCAGAGGGGGGTGGGGGTGTATTCTGTATTTGAGGAATTTCCGAAGGGGTGGGGGGGTCAAAAAAATACCTCGAAAATGGAAAATCCTGGGGGGTGGGGGGGTCCTATGTGAAATTCCTTCCGTGGTGGGGGTATGGATATTTTCTGGAACTACACAATAAAAATGATTGAATATCCCTACACTAATTCTACTAATGCACCCTATGTTCTCGTTACAGAGAAGTTAAATAGTTTCTATTGCATGGATTTTTTTTTTTCGGCAAAACTTATTAAGTAACGCCACTGAAGTTTAATCTGCTACCAATATATGACAACACCTGTAGACCCTCTGAAATGTGGATTGGTCAGGCCAGACCCACTGATAATGAATTAACCCATTCCGTAAGGTCAAAAAATGTAACAGGATCAGATCTACTTGTCAGAAAGAACCATCACCATATTAACCAAACAAGATTCTGGTTCCTTTTCAGATATTGTAAAGAATAACTCACTCAATTATATTTATGTGGCTAGCTTTTCTTGCCCCTTACTTTAGATGTTAATATGGAGACATTAAAGGCAGTATTTTTCCTTTTTTAGGAGCTGGGTTTCATTCTGTCTCAAATGAAACCGAATATAAAGAAGCCTGCAGAGCTGCCTGTATAGAGGTAATACGAAGGCAAAAGTTAGAAAACTAGCAATCTTTTAGATGTAAACAGTTCTTCAGTCAGACAGCTTTAATCCTACATTGTAGGTTGCTTTCCATTGATAGTTTTTCAGAACTGGCCAGCCAGACTAGTAATAATAAAATAATAAACCTGGATTGCCTTAATATAAATGTTAATCTTAGTCCTTTATGTTCCATTACGATGGTGCATACCATCTGCAGAATGTTTTGATGAATTTGTAAATCCAGCCCTTAAAATGGTGCATTCAATTTACAAATCAAACTGACTGATCATGGTCTTCCTTTTCATTTCTGGCAAATGTTAAAGGCACTGGTACATTTCATGTACCATTCAGTTTAATTTTTCTGTAATTTTCCAAGGTTATAATGAAATTATTCATAAAGATTCCCTTCCAAAAATAAATTCCTACTTTTAGATCTATTGGTAAAAGGTAAAAGTTTTAATGTGCCTATAATTGCAGAAATGCAGAAAGTCAATTTTGATTTATACAGTACCAACATTTTAATTTAATTTCCAGGCAATGAATGCTGTAAAAAGAGGCTTGTCAGCAAAAGAGGTTGTTACCATTGCAATATCAGTTTTAGAGGTATTGAATACCCTTTGGTATGATTGGATTGATAGTCAACAAAATGTTTATACAAGAATTAATTTGTGTCTTAGTTTTTATTCACGACAACTTTATTTACGGTTGGTTTTAAGCCACGCTAGAGTCTTTTAGCCTTGTTTATCCTTCCCCAGACAATCTTGACACTGGTCAAATATAAACAGTGTAATCTGTCAATTATTCTAGAAATAGTTTTATAATGTAATCAAAATATTAATTTTTTTATGATAGCTTGTTTCTACATTTTCAAATGCTGCTAATTCTGATAAGAAATGAGTGTGCTATCACTCATTCATGTACTGTTTCTAAGTGATCAAAATAATCTTTACACTATCAAGTGCAAGAGTCAAGGTTATGATTTATTTGCTGTTGGTAGGACTTCCCTTGTACCAATGCAGGTTTAGGTTCTAATCTGACGAGATCTGGTACAGTGGAGTGTGATGCAAGTATCATAGATGGACAGTCTTTAGGATTTGGAGCTGTTGGGGCCTTAAAGGGTCAGTTTACTTTAAGTTAGTACATGTATGTACATGAAGCATCATTTAAGATTGAATATTGGGTTACAGCTTGAATTTTTTTTTTTTTTTCGAAAAACATCTTGGCAAGGCTCCATGATTTTCAGTATTCATCAACACTTTTTAGGGGGTATGTGCAATGTACGTCATGCAGTTTTAGACAATTTCATCGCGAACAAACTGGACATAAATGGAACAATCCCTCATGATAACTGCTGAAAACTGTGGACAAAAAAGTCACTTGTAAAGGAGCACCATTGGACAAAAGAGGACAAATTGAAATGGATATGCATTTTGGTAATCTTGAAAAAAGTAATCCCAAAATGTTTCAATTCAATATGATTCACATGAAATGGTGATTGTAATGCTCAGAATCAACCATATTTTTTTTATGGCCAGGATTTCACCAAAAAAGTATTTTCAAGGTTAGAGCTCATAATTAATTTAACTTGCACATCAAATAGCATGACATACAGTAGCCTTTTAAAATTTGCCTTTCTGGAACACCTGAAAGTCACTAGACACAGTCTCAGCTCACCAGTCACATTGCTGTTTGGGGTGTTGCTGATCACCTGTCATTTAACATTCAAGAATTAATGGGAGACATTTTTTTTACAAGACCACCACCCATCTCAAATTCTAATTTAGCATCATATAGTTACATTTCTTTGAATTTTTTGGCCATTGAGACCCTCTTCCCCCACCCCCCACCCCCCCGGAATTTACAATCCCATTTGTCTATGGGGAGGGGGTATTAATTTGATCGTTTGGAAAGCTAGAAGATACCTTTAAATAAGAGGGGAAAATGGTTAGTAGCTGTAGCTGTCATCAACAACTGGCATGTTACATGTAATTATAACTACCTACAGCCGGTGAGATGAAAGGTTTCCCTTAATTGCATTGCCATAGTTTGTATTACATTATTTTGTAGGCATGAGAAACCCAATTCAAGTAGCTTGTAAGCTGTTGGATGAAGGACTTAAAGGACCGTCAGCCTCAGGTCTTATTCCACCAATGTATGTAGCTATTTCTTGGGTAACATTGACTGTCTCATTAAAAAATAAGTTCAAAATGTTGACTTTGGCTTAAAATGGCCTAACAAGTACTAAAATTTCAGAATATTATTTAGTGCTGACATTAAGGACAGTGTAATTTTTTCAAATTTTGTACCACTCGCATACAAGTCTGGCAATTATTTATGTATCTGCATGTAATCAAACATATATCAAACTTATATCAGTTTTGCACAGTCAGCACTTTTGGCCAAGATTGCAATTTACACTCCATTTTCATGAAATCTAAATATATTTTGGAAATTTAATGTAAATTTTTAATTAATTATAATCATTTTAATATTTCAGCTTTCTCGCTGGTGAGGGTGCATTTCATTGGGCCATGGAACATGGTTTCAGTGGTTGTCATGATAGAGACTTAATCACAGGTGTGCTATGTATAAGGTTTTGCATGCAGAAGGCATAGTGGAATTCTACCTTACAGCTACCCATGCCAGTTAAGGACAGTGCCTCCTAATACATCAGTATTTTCACACTGTTTGTGACTGTGCAGGAAAAGCAGTTCTTAGTAAGGGCTATTGTAATCCAAAAAGGTAATTAGGGGTAACAATTTATTTTTCAGAGGTAATTAATCAACATTAATTCTAACAGCAAATTGAAGTGTAATTTATATCTCTGAGAAAATGAGTGGTAGCCCCAATTTTCATATTGGAATCTGCTTAAATCTTGAGAATGCTGTATTATTCAGTAATGACACGGGCAAAAACGGAAAAACAAATGCCGAGTGCTCCTATCAGGAGTTTAACCTAAAACCTTGAAACTAAGCTAGTTCGGATGCTCTACCACTGAGCTACAGGAGACTCGTGGGAGCTAATGCCATTAAACTACGTTCATTGGACAAACATCCTGCATACTGCTAGGATTGGAATATCAATGAGTGGCATATGTGCAATGAAAGGAAACGTGATGGAATATTTTTTTGCTAAAATCTTCTTTTCCCACATGGTCATAAACCACACAAGAATACCTTTGAATTAGTGCGCGCAGTATCCTTAAAATCAGAGTTTCTCGGGCCATGATCCCGAGATACACAGACAGTATGTGCGGTAGCAAAAGGAGGCAGCGCAAGTGAAGAAGCTAGTTAAGTCAGAAACTACATGTAAGGCTCTCTAGTTTGAGGCCTTACTCTCAATGACTGCACCTGTAGTCTATACACAGTAACGGTTGAAAATCTCTAACTTGGCTGACATGTAGAGTGGTTTTCAATTGAGTGTCGAAAGTAATTTCGTTTTTGCTTTGGTTTTGCATTACTATGCTCTGTGATTGGTGGGTAAAACTAGCGCCACTTTCTCAGCCAATAAGATGTAAAACCAAATCCAATCGTGCTTTGCTCTGGTTCATTGCGCTGTTTGCACCTGTTGTGATTGGCCAGAGTAATTACTTTGGTTTTGGTTATACGACACTCTATTGAAAACCGCTCTAAGCACAAGGTAATTGCTTAGTAGATGTCTTCTTATGCATGTACAATTCAGTTAGATCATTGCATTGTTTCTTCTATGCAAGACAGGAGTTTCAAAACATGGCAGAAATGCAGAGCAAGACTTCAAGCATCCCAGAGGACCATGGATTCGCAAAACCACCTTCAGCTAGAAAATCTTTGTAATTTCTCAAATGTAAGTTAACCAAATTAAAGAACCAGCTTGGTGAATGGTGTTTGCATTAGCCTACAACTGAACGTCATTGTTCAATGAAATGAACTGGACATTTGTAAGGCCATCTTGGGCAGATTACAAGATAACCCTTTGGCAGATTCCACGAGCAAAAAGAGACCTAGGGAGGCGTAAAGGCCAGTTAGAACGGTTTCAGCATTTGCTTCAACATGTGTTCAACACTTTGTTGAACTGAATGTTGGGGGCGTTTGTACAGGTCGTTCAACATTCTTGAAAGTGTAAAAAATGTTGAAAGCGGTTTGAATCAAATTTGAATTGGTTAAACTTTCATGCAACATCGATTCAACTTTTCCTTTGCTCTCGAAATGTTAAATGGCGTCAAAGCCTTTTAAACGCTCCGTTTAACATTTGCCTAACATCCGTTCAACTTTTGTTGCACGAATGTTGGTCAAATGTTGAAACCGGTTAAACGGGCGTTAATAGTTGATATTTGACATTTTTTTTATATACTCTCCACTCTTACTTTTACAAATAAAGTGCAAAATACAAAAATTGGAGATATTAAAAACAAAGCCTAACATACAGCTCAAAAATACAATTAAAATCAGGGGAGACGAGAGTAGAGGGGCACCTCTAGTGAAACTAATACTGTGCCCCCTTAAAGGAAGTAGACAGAAAAAAGATATAGCAGAAGGAAAACAAAAAACAAAGAGAAACGAAAATAACTCATTTATTGGAGTAAAGTATCATTAATAACGAGCAAGGAATGTATCATCAATATTGAGCAAGACAATATTTAATATTTGCGTCCATTAGTGCTTCTTGACATGGAAACAGCTGTACAACAGGCTACTGACTTACATCAGTGGTTTGCTTTATTAGCGTGGTAATGGTCAAGGTTTGCCCTTTGACATGCAGTGTATTTTAACTTTATTAGTATTTAAATTACTTGAAAGACTTAGTATAAATGAATACACCGAACAATAAACACCTGATAAAATAGTTGGCTAAATACACATCCTAAGATATGTGATTTCCCTTACTCAAGGAAAGTGAAGACATGGACACCGTTGGTGCAGTGTGTATGGACACAAGAGGCAATCTTTGTGCTGGTGTGTCAAGTGGTGGGGTGCTGTACAAGGCACCAGGTCGCATTGGACAGGTTAGTTTGATACACTACTGGTCGTATATTCAAGGAAAGTCATTCTATAACGTCTGATGGCCCGTCTCATGCTTATGCTTTTGGACCTGGTTGTTCGAAAGCTGGTTAAAGCTATTCCACGATCGAAGGTTAATCAAGGTTTTCATCTCGCTCGTTAAAAATGGTTTTGAAAGATAATTTAAGCTAATGTTACAGAAAATCAAAACGGAGAGGCAAAAGTCTTTTGGAACAATCATTAATGATTTGTCATTAAACTGGAATCAACGTTCACGTTAATCCAGGATTAACTTAATCGGGCTTTGAACAACTAAGGTCTGATTCTGGTTTTTAATCAGTGGATAAATAATATTAGCTATTATTATTTTCTTTATTCAGTGGAAAATATATGTGGCCTTAACATTTAATTGGAGTAAGACCATCAAAGTTCAGATTTGACGCTTCTAAAAAGTAACATTTGTGAACACCGTCAATAATTGCAACCAAGGAGCCGTAGAAGTCTGTGGCAATAGTATAGTACTCCTTCAAAGGACTCTTGTTGATGACATTGACTAAACAACAGTCCTTTTCGGGAATAATATCTTTGGAATTATCGTGCTACATTAACTATTTCCGTACAAACTTTGTAAGACGTTTGTCTGCTGTATGGCGGATTTTTGATTTACAGTTGACTGATTCATTTAGTTGTAATTCCAAGTTTTAATGCTGTGAAGCTGAAACTAAACGTGAAAGAACATTTAAAAGGGCAACCAGATTTAGTTTAAAGGAGTCATGGAGACTGCACAGTCAAGCTGTGAGAGACACACATTAGTCATTTTAAACAGATAAGAATTCTGGTTCTGGTAATGTGGGATTCATAACGATAATACTTTCCAGTTTGAATCTCACGATTTCTTATGATGACAGGGAGGAAATAGCAGATGTTCACCATAAAGTGACTTGGTTATTTCTACAATATCTATTGACTTAACGTTTTGATTCCAAAAAAAGATTCTCCCTAACCCTCTTGAAATCGTGAATGCCAGAAGTATTCCTCCCACATTACTTTGCCTTTAGGTTAGGTTAGGTTAGTCCTGAGAGTACCAATTGGCACACAATGCCATAATTTTGGTAAAATTTGTATGAATTTTTGCCATTAAAATTGTCTTGTTACGATTGGCCCCTAATTGAAGTCACAAAACTGTGGCCCCCTCCTATCTATGGAATGGTTGACTACCCCTACAATTTTTCATTTTCTTTTTCCGAATACAAACGGAATGTAAGACATGCATGTGTCACATTAATCTGTGTCCTAACAGCTGCAAAATGAGGTATAGTTAACGGGTATACCAAATACATTTGAAGATTTAAACGGTTTTCAAGTTTTTCATTCTTTCGTTTTAAACCAATTTCTCTCAAAAACAAAACTTCCTTCATAAATGCTGATATAATTTTTAAAACAGGCTGATAAGTAGCTTTCAAATGGTATATAACGCAAAGGTCTGGAGTGTGTATTTACTGATTTGGAGAAAAAGTCAATACAAACATTACAGTAGAGCATTCATGCCGCACTTTTAATCTCACTCAGGCGGCTGTGTATGGGAGCGGTTGCTGGGCAACAAATCGCGATGTCAATCAAGTAGGAGTGGCCTGCTGTACAACAGGTTTGCGTGATACGATTCAATTCAATTAAAGTACTGTGTCTCAGGCCCAGGGAGGGTACTCCGGATTTCAAGTTACGGGAGGATCGAAGGATTTTCCATTCCTGGATTTTTTTTGGGTAGGAAAATTTGGCAAGTATTCAGTGTTTTGGGTGGCTTGATTTAAGTAGGGATTTTTGGGGGTATTCAAAACAATCTGAAGATTCGCGGTAGTGCCCGCGTATCCAGGCCGTGTAGTTCTGCGAATAAAGTACAACCAAACTTGTTTTTGCGGCTGTTTGTTTGGTCCAGGGATTGTTGGAAGCGCTAGGAAGTTTTTGGGGTTTTGAATTTTGCCTCCATTTGATCATCCCCGTCACTTGAAATCCGAAGTACCCCCCCACCCTTGGGGTCTCAGGCAACCTACTTGGGCGCTTTTCTATTAAGGGGTTTGCTGATACGTATTTATACATTTGGCCAGAGGACACATCGTGGAGAAACTTCCATGTCTAAGGAAACAACATCTCGGCAGATGCCAGTCGCGAACAATCAAATTTTTATATCAAAGACGCTGGTTTGATGGAAATGACGAAAACAGAGCGGACGTCTTTGCCATAAACCCTCGCACTGTCTTGTCACCCTTTTCTCCTAACTAAAAATCAAGACTTACTACACGGGTCAGGTGTCTCTTCCTCATATAAACGAAATGTGGTTCTAAATCACGCTTGTATAGATCAATATTGTTCTCTGTAGATGTTCAGGGCGGTGCATGCTACTACAAAGTAGTTTGCGCGGTTTGCGGCTATGCGAAAAAAACACACATCTTAGTGAGGACTAATGGCTTCCAAATAGAAAATTGAGGATACATACGCATTTGTCAGTCATCATTATTAAAATAAACAAAAAATTCTAAAGAGTTTTATCCTTGAAAATGCGTTGTTACCCCCAGTTTTCTCTTTGGACTCTGCTAGCCTCCTCTAAGGTCTGCTTTTCCCGCATACTCATAGAACGTGCAAAAATACCTTCGTTTTAGTACCGTAGGCACCGTCCTTAAGAAACCTGAGTTTCTCGGGCCATCTGGAGATGCGCAGAACGTATGCGCACTAACAAAAAGAGGCAAAATCCTCAAGATTGTCGGAAAAGTATGGTAATGGGGCACATCGGGTACCTATGGCATACTGTTAGCTGTATGGAAAGACCATACACGGCGTTGCGTTTGGTGGTGGTTTTAAAATGGCCAAAGTAGGTGGATTAATACTTGTATTTACAACACTAATCAGGCATTCACTCTCCATATGTTCAGGTTGTGGAGAGCATTTGATGAAAACTTTGCTGGCGAGAGAGTGTGCCGATTTGGCCTTAACTAGGTGAGCGAAGACTCGATTGTCTTATTTCCTGTAGTGCACTGTATAATTGTGCGGCCATACGAAGTTGTCACAAACTTTGAGTTCTTGAATGAAATCCTTAAGTGTGGTCATCCAAATGACTTAAGCTATTTAGCAATAACTACTTTACTGTGGTGCACGTTATAAACCTGTACAAATTGATTGACTGTTTAGCTGAAATCTTAGCTGAGCTACTGAGCAGCGCTTTCCTGCTGTGTTGTTTATTATTTTGTGCAAGGTGGTTCCAAGTTTAGACTCCGTAAATCGTAGTTTGTATATCAGCAAGTCGAGATTCAAATGTTCTGTGACAAAACATGAAATGTTTGTTATCAAGTAAGGTCATTTTTTCATCACCGGTCAACACTTTTACACCTGGTTTTCACTAGGACATAAGCATAACCACAATGGCCCTTTAAGCAAGTGAGAACACCTGCGACATCAGCATAAGCACAAGAAGAGCGATAATGAGATTGAGGAGCGACACTTGCTTAACATCGAAGGGAGCCGGTATCGAGAATTCCAACAAGAAAATAGTTTTCTGCGCGTGCGTCTGTTCTTATGTTTATGTAGCTAGTGTTCTCACTTGCTTATCTTTAGCTTATGCTTATGTCCTAGTGAGAACCAGGCTTCACAGATGCAGCCAACAGTAATAAGTGAAATTAAAAGAACTGGAGTTTTCTTTTTATTTAGAGATGCAGTTGGAGCGGTTCAAGAGGGGCTTGGTGACAAGTTTTTAGGTAAGAAATGGACGATTTTTTTTAATACCGAAGTGGAGGTGGATAGTAGTGGATTGCGGCGAGGTAAATATCTACCACTATACACCGACACTGAGGTGAATAATTGTTTCAATAGATACCAAACCAGTCTGTCTTTTCCCGTCAGACCCTATGCAGGGCAGAGTAAAAGGGAGATCTGAGAGAGGGCTGTTGGTTTGGTACGTACTAATAGGGCATTTTTGCAGTTGTCCAGTTAATGCTTATCGGTCAAGATAACGAAAAGCTTAGCTGTTTCTTTTAACGTGATGTGAGAGAAAGGCTTTTGAGAAACACGATCGTCAGTTCTTATTTTGTAGCATCTTTAGACACTTATTTTGATGATATTTCTTGATCTCGAATTTATGTTTGAAAACGACTTGCAAAAGACATTCACGGAGACTAGATGAGCACGTAGCAGGCTACAGGTGTCAGTAGTGTTGTGAGAAGCTATTAAGGATCCGTAATCCGACCCAAAAAAAGAAAAATAAGTACATTTGCTGCGGTTACAACGGGCCGTTTTACGGCTGCAAAAGCGCTTTTACCGTGGTAAAAATGAAATTGTGTATCTGTCCGTTCTTTACGCTCCAAATGTCCTTGGATACGTCAAAAGGATCGAAACAAGCCTCACGTGGTTTTGAGTTTTCATAGTTAATTAGCAAATCAGGGGGCTGTGTTAATTAACGACAACATGCTGTATGTGCTGAAGAAAAGCCGGAATCGTGTCACTTGCAGGAGCCAAAATCTTTTCTATCCTGATACATCAGGAATCAAAGGCTCCTAAGAGCTAACTCATTCATCCATATAACCAAAATTGTGGTGAAAATGTGATCAGTTGTTGGAGATGTTGAAGCTACACTCCTTATCCCATGCAACCAAAATCGAGATTAACATTAAGGTCTCTAGCTGTAATTACAAAAAAGTTTGTTGTTGGGTTGATTAATTGATATTGGGGTTTTACGAGATAGAAAATATTTTGCTATTTTTGTCCCATGAATGGGAGTTTGAGGAAGGAGACACAAAACAGAGTATTCACTGCAAAACCTGTTCAAGCAAGTAGAATGCTATATCCTAACACAACATCTAACTTTATTTTCCTCAAATTGAACAATACTTAATGTTAACAAGCTTAATCTACAAAATGTTTGAAAGTTGCTCTTTAACTTTATTTATTAACATAGTTAACACTCAGATGCAGTGATTAAATAGGAAAATATGCAATTATACATACTTTCAGATGTACCTGATCAAATCTTACATAGAACTGAAACTAAATGCTAGCAGTAATTTGCAACAGATAGTGGAAATCGACAAAAGGAAATGCAACTTCTATACAGTTCCTACAACTACAAGATTGAGGTTGTTATTTAATTGTAAGTAACAAGAACACAGCATTTCTTAACAACAATCAAGGAAGTGTTAATTTTTCTGTGGCAAATTTTATCTTCTTTATGGGTAGAAGTGTTGCACATATCTTGCTTGTATTTAGTTTTGTGACATGTGCTTTGATAGGGAAACTTTGCAAGTATAGTAACATTCTAAGGGCCTCTTGATATTAGCTCGGTAACCGGGACGAATTCTGGGGTGTGTTCATATGGGAATTTTCAGTCCGGTTTACCGGGATGAATTCATGAAAGACAATCAAAATTGTGGAACATAAATTTGTATTGTTTGCAACTTTCAAAGCTTTCTCTACCCTTGTAACTTTACTAATAAAGCTAATTCACATACTTGTAAAGTGGAAATACTTCCAAGATCAAAACTATGCCACTTTGTTGGCCGCTATGTTTTGAGAGCGAAGCTATTTTGTTTAAAAACTTTCATCATTGTCACTGGGCTGGAGTGTTCATATGGGAAAATTTTCATCCTGGTTACCGTGATGTGGGCTGCAAAAACTGAGATCTCGCTTACTGGGCCAGCTCAGCCTCTGATATGAACACATCGATATTTTTACAAAGAAAAGAGCGGCGAGGCGAGATCTCGGAAACCAAGCCAGCCTGGTTTACCGGGCTCATATGAAGAGGCCGTAAGTATATCTCACCTAATCTTATATAGAACTGAAACTAAATGCTCTAGGCAATAATCTTCAACGCATAGTGAAATGTACAAAAGTTAATGCCATCTCTGTGTAGTTTTTATGACCTCAAGATTGAGGTGGTTGTGATTCAAGTCTAAGTAACAACAACAGAACATTTTTCTACTACTGGTATATCTCATCTACCAGGGGTAATCTTATATAAAACTGAAACTAAATTTTAGGTGAAAAAAGAATATGCAATGTTTTTGCAGTTGCCAACTACCTCAACATTGAGGCAGTTGTGATTTACAATGCAAGTCTAAGTAACAACAATACATTTTTTAACAAAAGTCTTGGTACTTCTAATCATTGTCCTGCACAATTTGCATAGACAAAATTATTTTATCAGCATTTGAAAATTACGGGGCTGGCTTGAATTGATAAATAGGTGAAAGCGAGATCTTCTAGTCATTTGTTTATTTACATGTACCTGCATTGTTTCCTTGATTTGTTTGTCAGCGTGTTCGTCACTGCATATACATCCTAGTGGAAGAGTTTTCGGTCCACTATCATTAAGTTGACTTTGTGAATCATCGTTTTGGTACCAACAAAGGCAAAGAAACGAACGTACATTACAAGCGATGGAGTTAAACTTCTCCTGTATGTAGCTGATAAAGCTTTGCATTACACCATAAATCTGCATCTTAACAGTTTTTAAGGTAAGTTTGTTTGCCAGTTTGATAGCTGGGCCTTGTACGGCAATTGTATCGCAGGGCCTTGTACGGCAATCTGTATAACACATGTACGCGCGACCGTGGAACCTCATCGAAATTTGCGCTGTAAAAACAGATTTAGCCAGATTGTAGGTCGCTTCACTTTTTATGTATGTGTTGTAAGTTTTAAAGCAAATGAAATAATCGTCAACAGAGAGAATTTACTTACCGAAATGACGTGTGAAAGAGAGTCAAATATTCCTACCAAAAATGGCTTCCTTCTCTGGCACGGAACACGAGGCGATGAGACCCAATGGACAAAAACAGCCCCTGGAGGGGACGGTACGTACGCGGGCTCATTTTCGGAGTAAAAAGAATGTCTTGGACTAATTTTATTTACTGAATACCCACCTTAAAAATATAAAAACCCTCACGGTGTTTTGCAATCATTTAATCACGGTGTTTTGCAATCTTTAATTAGGCTTGTTTTGTTTGCTATTCGTGGCAAGTTGACTTATTGGTCAGCGGTTGCTCAAATCCAACCAAGTTTTACGTCACTTCCGCTATTTTCGCTAACGACGTCACATCCGTCTACGCAGATTTTGCTAACGCCGTTTTGCCCATCTCTGCAAAAACTCATCCATTGCTTCGCAAGCTCCGCAATGAATGAGTTAAAAATGGATCCTTTTTTAAAAACGCTTGTAGATGCAAACAAAAGAGCTGACCACTTGTTGGTTAAGCTGTTCATCCGGTTTCGCGCTCGTCCGTTCACTCGGTTTTTCGTTCGTTCATTTTCGCTGGAGAGTGCTCGGTGGACCACTCGGTCATTCGGTTGTCCGATTGCGCAACTGGTTGTTTGTTCGCTCGTTCCTCCGTTTGGCCGTTCGTTTGCGTTTCTGGTTTGTTCAGTTGCTCCTCTGTTTGCCCTTTTCTCCTAACTTGTTCATGGACATGAACACGTTATACACCGTTAAGTTATTTATTAAAAGCTGTATCAAAACATAACGAAGAAATTTCTTCATGTTTTAATACCTATGGATGCAATGCTGCAGAGGAAGACTTCTTCTTTCTCATTTTATCGGCTGAGCCACAAAAAGATTACAGAATAGTTCGCAACTAGCTTTACGTCAACTGTACGGATATATTTTCATATCAAACTTTGTGTTTAGTTTTTGGTGGACAATGGCACTGGATTAACTTCCTTTTATGGGCATTTTTATTGTTTGCAGCTTTGAGGTTCTTTTGTTTCTAGAACAAAAGCTTGAAAGAACCGACGCTTAGCAAATTTGCGACCGCGAGATTCAAAATCTGAGAAGCGAGCAGTTTCCCGAGAGTTTAGCTCGATGCCAACTGTGAGCTTCGATGAAAATATCAAGGACAAATTTTCTTGCATAAATATGCCACAGCCAAAAGAAAGCTTATTGTGTTTAAATGATATCACAACAAACACGTTTGTAGTCTTCTTGAAATATTTCCTTGACCATGCCCCATTCTAGTGTTATTAATTGTTATTGGCCTACCGGTCAGATGGCGCAGCTCGGTTAACTTTTAATCCTGGATTAGCGTTAATCGCTTCGAACAACCGGGCCCAGAGGTATTCTTCGGTTTAGCCCAAAATCAACATTGATGCAAACTCTTTCCGTTTTTGTTAACCCTAAATTGGTTTTTAACCTTAGCCTGAATCACTAATTTCTTCGCAGTTTAAAGACCACCCACACTGCCTACAACAGCGCCTTTCACCTTACGCAAATTCTACAAAACTAAAATGATTGATTGACGATAATATAAACGCCCTTTCAGTGATATTAAACATCAGCGTAAGCGTACCTCGTGTCATCTCAGGCTGTTTCTTTCTGAACATCCCTCAGCGTACGTAGCCCCACGTAGTAACTGTAGGGAAATGATAGCAAGAGAGGGAAGTAACCTTCAGTTCCTTCTGGAGGGCATTCACGCCTTTTTCCTCCCTCCTCTAGGACGATTTTAAAAGGCAATTTAAGCAAGGACGACAGCGACAGTATCAAACACGTCAAATGAAAATATAAAATCTGCAATTATTACAACTCATTCACCTTGTACAAAGAGGGCGAGCTACCTTGGGAAAAAAATTTGTAGGAGCGGCGTTGAAGTTAAGAGAGAAATGACAAATTCGCCGTCGTGTTCCCGCGTTCTCCGCAAAACTTAGAATTTGGTCTTCTCACGTTGTTGTTTTGAAACGCACGTGACGGCACGTGCAGAGCGATTGTTTTTGCTCATTAGACCTGTTGTTTTGGGGCGTTGTCGTTGCCGTCACTGTGCAACGTTGCTTATGAAAGTTCTCAAGAATGTTGGTTTAAAAATGTCAAACAACCGACGGTCTAAAAATTAATCTGAATTTATTTGTAGCGTCTTTCTGGATGGGAAGAGCTGTATAAAAAGATGTATGTCTAACTTGTGTGAAAATTAATTTTTTTGCCCGCTTTTTCAGTTTAAGCCGTTTAACAAAACATTCTAACAGTTTCAGTTTGAAAGTAAATAAGACACGGAGTTCTGGTCAATTCCACTCTAGAATTAACTTACTTAACTTTTATTTAGTCAATTTGTAAACACCAAATTTATTTGTATTTAGTTTAGTATAGACATACCTACCCGCCTCGACTAGCTTCAGCTATTTGCGTGTAGGTATATAACCAGCTTGTAACTGTCTGTTTTAATTAAGTGTGTTGTTGTTTGTTGTTTAACTTCCAACATTGTTCTTTTTAGTCGTGTTTAGACGTCTTCAATGGAAATTTGGGTCCCAGTTTTGTTTTCAGTCTTCAATTTCACACAAGCTCCAGACCTTTACGCCCATCCTGTCACCACTACCAAAATATCGCGTTCTTCAATTAGAGCGCCTCTTACCAAATGAAAACTTAGAATGTTTGGCAAATGATAAAGAGCCTCCGTGGCGGCGGGGTCAGAGAGATGAGCATGGTTTTCAGTGACAAATAGTATTGAAACCTCTTTCTTTTTTTTTCTCAGGTGCAAGTGCCCTTTCGTCTGTGAAACAAAAGTTAGGAGGGGTGCTTCTGCTTCTTGTGGAGGGAGGAGAGGGAGCTGATGGTATGGCAAAAATGTGTTATTATTCAAAGGAGTTTGAACTATCATTTTAAGTCGGTATGAGAATAGTTATTTCGAGACTTTAGCCTGATGGCATTGTTAGTCTGAAGTGGTAATGCTGGAATCATGATCTTCATTTTTCAGAAGCCATTTCGTTTTTTTAACTGCACCCTTTAGATGTGACGGCGTGGCTGTGTTACAGGCTTTTAAGTTCACTCGTGTGCCAGCGAGTAGAAATAAGCAATTTTTTCATTGTCATTTGGTTATTATCAGAAAGTGGAAAACATTTTCTGTTTTCCCACAGATCGAAGAAACATGAGTAGACTTTCAACAAGTGAACCTTCCCTAATATAGTCGAGTTAATACGATTGATGAATTTAGTCGCAAGCTACATGTTATGCAGCAGGAATTTCAAATGTGTTTCCAGCTTTTCTATGACTTCTACAAACCGTTTACTAGTGTTTCTACTGTTTCCACAGAAACAGGGGTAAAATACATCTATTTCCTTTAAAATAACTTGAAAATGTACTACCCTTGAGGTTGCGCGTTCACGAGACTGTATTACAACGTAAGAAGTTCTGCGTAGCGTTTGGTGACTTCCCTTCTAACATTGCCCCTGTTGTATTATTGCAGACTGCACTGTTGATCTGGTTTGGGGTCACACTACAGATAGCATGTGTATGGGCTTTATGGCAGAGAAAGACAAAAAGCCAAAGGTAAAATATTTTTACTTGTTGTTGTCGTTTGTTTGTTTTTGTTTTTTACCGCTTACTATAATGCTGTTGTTTGTTATGCTTTACAAGGTGGTTCTAAGTTTTGAGTCTCTGGATGAAATCCTAAATGACGGCTGAATAGTACTTTATTGGTGTCAGGTGCTGTCCATTAGGCTGAACATGGTCGTTCTAACGTTTTAGTCTGTGAACAGAATTTGAGAAATCTTGACATTAAACTGTTTTAAGTAGAGTCATATTGAGGGTAATAATGGAAGTTATCACGCAATTGTTTTCCTAGAGGAAGTTCCCTTTCTTTTCACAGTTTTTACAAAGTTTAGAAATGTTGTCATTCAACTTTTAACTTAGAGTAATATTTGTTTACTTTGCACTTAAGGTACGGCTGTCCCGCTTGCAGTCAGGACAACAGCTTCCTCTGTTAGTGGAAGGAACGGTCTACAGATTACCACATCGATAGCACTGGACGCGTGAAAATAGCAATCGCTAAGAATGAAGAGGAGGCATCTTCCGACCTATGCCAAGCCCGCTGTCCGAGGACGCATGGGACGGGAACTTGTGTCAGGTCTGCCGGCAGCTCTGTACAAGGAACAGAGCCTTTCACACATAGTAGGTCCCAGGACTTGCGCGATTGAGGCGGGCAAATTATCGTCCGCCAAGAGAACTGAATCGTCATTGTCTCAGTTTTTTTACTTGTACCCCGTTGAATTTCGTTTTGAAAGACAGTAAATTTTTCGCTTAAGGATTCCTTTCTGTACTTTATAATGTCTGATGACCAGAGCACAGTAAAGGATGTTATTGTTGTCGCTGTCTTGTTTGTTATTGTTGTTGTTGTTTATCCCAGCGGGAAGTGGCGTCATGTAATCCATCTCTTGGTTGAATTGAGTAGCCTAGCTCTTTCGCGTAGGTTTCTTCGGCTATAACAAGGAGAGTAAGGACGAGGCAGTGGTGAGAGCACTCGCCTCTCACCAATAATGTGGCCCAGATTCGATTCCCAAACTCGGCGTCGTATGTGGGTTGAGTTTGTTGAGGGTTCTTAGCCCTTACTACTTCGGACAGGTTTTTCTCCGGCTACCTCGGTTTTCCCCTCTCCTTAAAAACCATCACTCCTAAATTCCAGTTCGATCTGGAATCTGAGGGCCACAGGTATGTCTATCGCAACAGATTGTTAAGTGTCACCCTTATTAATCAAAGTTGCACCATAACGCAATGTAACATGGACTTTGCTTTTTGATGTTTTTACCATCTGAAGTGCTGAATAAAATACGAACAGTCTCTGCTTCCGCTCAGCCGGGTACAATTGGGCAAGATGAACACCTCCGATTAGGGTTTACAGGGTGAGGGGGGGGGGGGGGGGGGAGCTGGAAGGCAATGAGTTTTTCGCAAAATGAAGTGAGCTAGAAACTTTATTTACGAGTCAAATACATTCCAGAGAAATTTGCATCAATAAGAATAATAGTTTGTTACTCTGTAACATGCATCAAGAAGCTTAAAAGTATCCTTCACAGAGGTTCAGTGTTCCATGCCCACAAAATTGATAGAGCGTCTTAATTAGGCGGCTGCACCCCAAAATACCTTTTAGTGAGAGAGGACAACTTTCAGCATTTTTCTAAAAACTTTAAGAGAAAATGTCTGTTTTACGGGACTTCCAACCGAAATATCCGGTTAAAAGGGTCTGGATGATCAGTCTACTACAAAATACCGATGTTGACAAGGAAAGCGTCCCTAAAACGTAGATGAAGCGTTTCGGATATGTTGAAACTACATGTATATGGATCGAATTTTGTGCCGAGACCGGCAGAAATCGATCGATCTGGTATGATGTGAACAGAAACGGCTTAAACGCCCTAAAGTTGTTCACACTTCACGTGTCGGAAGATGTCCGTAAAGGACATGTATAGCTTGCGCTGTGCCGATTCGATACAGTTTTCGATACAGTTTTCCTTCGCTTTGGGAATAACCAATGGGACCAAAAACAAGTCCTTGCCATATGTTGATCTGTCTGTCCTTTGCCAATGCAGCTGCAGCGTCCCAGGATGACATGCCAATTTTTTCTCCAGGCCGCAAAGCTCGGTCCAGTTAAAAATATCCCTTGTACTAAGCCATCAGTGTCCATGGTCCACGCTTACGGATTCCATAAGTTCAAATTTTTTTTACTGAATGAGAGGATTTGTGTCATGCCCACACTCAATCTGACCTCAGGCGAGGGTTTTCTGCATTGCCAGGGATTACGACCGGGGCGTGCGATATCCAATTTGGTAACTGACCCTTGTAAACGGCGAGCATAACCCGGTACTTCCAAGATGTACCTAGTGCTCCCTGACTGTGCACCGCAACGATGCCCATTAGCACCCTTCAACCCCTGCCCATTCGATTACCATGCTTATAGCTACGCTAAAAACGCGCGGAACGTATGGCAGGCAATCCTGTAAAAAGTTCTCCACTTTCAAAAGCGGAGCGTCGCAGCAGCGCTCTGGCAGAAACTTCGTGCCAAAGCCAGCGTTTATGATTTGTCAACAACAGGTTTTCATGCCAACATACCTCAAACAAACGGGACTGAGACTTCTCTTTTTCCCATCCAGTTTGATCCCAGTTTTCTGCGTATTTCTGTATGAATTTGTGAGTCTTTTATCATTTAGCAGTTAGGTTTCCAGGTCTTTGGTTTCTGGGTTTTAGGTTTCTAGGCACCCTAAAAAATGGCCAAAAGGAAATTTCTTTCAGGAAGTAACTATCAAACCGAATTGCGACAACAGATGCAAACTGAAAAGGCAAGAGAACCCCACTTTCCTTTATTTGTCAAGTCCATTATCTTGCAAATGGCATGCAAATAGATCACTTCCATATTTGGAAAACGAAAACGGAAAAAAAAACCCTTCTTCAGCAACAACGCGAGGAAAGTTTTCTTCGGTTTCAGTCCTGTTTTCTCGCGTAAAGACATAATTTACTCGGGCTTCGCTTTTCAGTGATTATTGCAATCGGATGTAAAACCTTTTCACCGGCTAAGATTGTCACTATATGTAGCGAGTGAATCAGCCAACTGGAGCTAAGCTGTGGGTATACTTCCTTCTTGGATTTGAAAGCTGATTGTTTGGCGAATTTGTCGAAGGTAAGCGCACGACAAAGTTGTATCACGGTGCATTGCATCGATTGTAGAGGCTAGAACTGAGGAAATTGTCTTCGTTGGAAATCTGATTGGGTAGTCATCTGCTGAAAATGTAAAGGTAAATGTTTCCTTCACTTCACGGTAATTGTGTTCTGTCTTTCTTTCATTTTGCATATATAATTTCCCGTATAATTGTTTAAGGAGGCCTCGTAAGGGTTTTTCATTGTTTTAGTCTCCGTGAAAGGATAGAAGGTTACAACAAATTGTATCTGATCATCTGGAAAACATATACGTATCGTTGGTTTATCACCAGAGTTTTTGGCGATCGTTTCAATAGCGTTCACGGGGCTAACTAAAGGACTAACGCTCAAAACGTCAACACACTGTTGATCATGAACCAAACATTCATTTCTACTCCCCAACGACACAGCACTGCAGTTTCTTTAGGAACTAAACCCCGTTTAAAATGACATGTACTAAAACCCGAAACGGCGAAACGAAACGAAACGAAACGAAACCGGAAACCTCTAAAATGGCTCAAAATACGGTAAAATGCGAAAAAAAAAAATGACTATCTACCGCGCGAAGACAATAGCACGTGTTTTTTCACCTTTTCTGAAAATGAGTTTCGTTCAAATGTAGCCTTCACGGGCTCACTATTGACTGACCAAACTTGGGATTTCATGTGCTATTCATCTTCACTTCGATGAACACGGTGAATAATGGTCCAAAGAAACAAAACCTCAAAACAAGGGACCAAAATCAACTTTCTTTTAATGGTATATATCTTGACAATTTCCTTGCATGCGTGAATTGAAGAAAACTGATCTTCGCTAGAACAGCTCTACGAAAAATCGTTATTAATAATAATAACCGAAACGGATTCAATCACCCTTTTTACATGGCTCAAAACTGATCCATTACTGAATCTTGTCCTCACTATAAGAACAAAAAAATCGGTACGCCTAATAACAGTTCATCGCCTAAAAAATGCGTACCACATTCAGTTAAGTATATAATAATGTCACTGAAGATATAAAATTGAAATATAAATGTCCAAGACATTCATTGATTCAACTCTTATTCCACTGTCAAATTATAAATTAGGAAGAGAAAAACTATCGACGGTTTACATGTAGACTTGTTACTTAACATGAACAACAAATGCTTAATGGCAGATCGATGGGGAAGTGGATGAAAGAGGCTCTCTTCACTTGTTTTATCAAAACAGCACGTCGACTGTGAAACACCTCACATATTGTTTCCACAGGGTTTCGTTTTGTTTCGGTCATCTCGTTTCGGTGGTTTCGTTTCGCCGTTTCGGGTTTTGGCACAAGCCCTTTAATATCCTTTTGTTATAAACACCTGGCTAATTTTGACGCCATAGCTGTTACCATGGCAACATGATAGTACAAATAAAACAAAAAGTAAACACCAGTAATAATATTGGAGTGCGTTCGATTCCTTATGGTGGGCCATTCCCGGTTCATTTTAATTCGTTTTAACGTTTTTTGTTTTAACTCAGTATGCAGCTTTTCTTTTCATTTCATTAATCATCATCTTTACAGAATATTTGAAGTTTACTTTCCAAATTAATAACCACAGTTCTCCCGCTGCTATCCCAGGCCCAGCCTAAATAAAAGCAAAGTTGTTGGGAAACAAAAATCTTAATTTTGAGGGTGAACAAAGATCTGGAGCATGAGGGATCATTTTACAGGATTTTGCTCTTTCACCCTAAAGTTACAAGATTGGAGGCGAGTCCGTGACGGATTTGACAGAGAAAAATTGTAATTAATTATTCATAGGGTGACATCTGCAAAATATTTTCGTAACGTTTTTAATCATTAAGAAACGTACTTTGATAAAAGAAAGTATACTTTTTTAATTCTACTTGTTACCACTATTCACTAGCAAGTAGAAAGGTATTTTTTTAATACATAACAGGAAAATCTCGCTGCTAAGGAGCTTTAAACATTTTGAAAAAAAAATGTTGAGATCTAACTAATTAGCATATTGACAGCCTTGATCTCAGACAATTATAAAAATCTATTGTCAAAACCTCATGAATTTATAGAGATGGAAATGCTCCCGTAGCACGGTATACTATTAATTCTTACTTGCTACTTCTAACCACTAGAAATATAATTTTTACACTCTACGGAAAATCCCGCTGCTATGAAGCGATAAACATTTTGAATGTTGAGATCTAATTAGCATATTGAAAGCCTAGTCTCAGACACCCATTAGTGCGGGTCAAGGACACTCAATTTATTATAGAAACCTCATGAATTTAAAGAGATGAAAATTCTGCCGTATTGTTCGTCGCAAATCATCCCGTATATGTAATTGTTCGTCGAGGAATGAAAGAAACAAAGCCTCTGAACTTGACTTGTGAGACGAACACATTCAGTGCTGGCCACTTTATACAAACTCCATCGAGTTTAGTTTGTGTTTTGCTGAGGCTCAATGACTCACCTCTTCTCCTATACAACACCACGGCATACTGCTCGTTTTTCAAATGCGACAAGGCTGAGAACAAAACGCCGAACGACGGCCGCTTAAAACAAGTATCCAGCAAGAGTTCATACACACTTCCCTGAATTTTCGATCAAATTAAAGGAATTCCAATAACATTATGTTTAATCCAAAGGTGAACTAGCTTGCCAAACAAAGACTTTTTCCTTAAAAGGCACGCATTTGCCTGTCGTGTCATTTGTGAAGGCATGACGTACGGAAGAGCGATGGAGGCAATTTTGCTTCCGCCCATTAGATCTTGGCTGACAGAAACAGATAACCCAAGACGTGCCGCAGGATAACCAACACAACACAAGATAAGGGTTGCGTTCAACGAAAAGGGCTTCTAAATGTCAGTTTTTGCAAATTATTTTCTACAAAAACTGCTGTTTGTATTGCTTCAGTAAAAAGCACCCAAAATTCTTTAATTCCTCTGGAAAAATAACAAAAATGTACCCCGTAGAGCTTGTGTCATTATTATTAAAAAAGGCATTTTTCCACCTACAGAAAATTCTACACTTTAACTCGTCTCCCAAACGTTTCTGTTTGAAGGGGCGTGATGAATGTTGCAAGCATTCGCAGGTGTTAGGCAGGTCCTAGTTTTCTAGGCACCCTAAAAAAAAGATAGTCAAAAAGATATTTCTTTCATGAAGTAACTATCGCGAACCGATATTGTGACAACACATGCTAAAGGCACAAGAATTCGGTCCACTTTCTTTTATTTTGCAAGTCCATGATCCTACAAATGGATCACTTCCATATTTGGAAAACGAAACTCGACTTGGAGAAAAACCTGTTTCCTCAACATAGCGTGCATTCCGTGAAGGAAGAAGCGAGGAAGGCTTTCATCTGTTTTCAACTCTTTGTGTAAAGACATAATTCTCTCGTAGTTTCGCTTTTTATTATTGCGATCGGGTGTAAAACCTTTTCACCGGCTAAGATTGTCAATATGTAGCGAGTGAATCAACCAACTGCAGCTAAGCTGTGAGTATACTTCCTTCTTGGATTTGTAAAGCTGATTCTGTGGCGAATTTGTCGAAGGTAAGCGCACGACAAAGTACAGTGGATTCCGGTTTATTGCATCGATTGTAGAAGCTAGAACTAAGAAATTTTGTTTGTTGAAAATCTGGTTGGGTAGTCATCTGATGAAAGTGTAAAAGCAAATGTGTCCTTCACGGTTAATTGTGTTGTCTTTCATTTTGCACAATTTCCCGTATAATGCATAAGGAGGCCTCGTAAGGGTTTTTTCATTATTTCAGTCTGGGTACAAAAATTGTATCTGATCATGTGCCGACAATAGATAAGTATCGTTGGTTTATCAACAGAGAAGTTGATAACTCAAGGTAAATTTTCCACCGTAAAGAGATTCGAGTGCTGAAGTTTCGATCTTATAAATAGCGCTTCGTCAGAGCAATTCCGTGGCTGACTAAAGGACTAACGCTCAAAACGTCAGCACTCGCACCTCTCTACGGAGGTCAATTTACCTTTAAGTCTGTTGGTCATGAACCAAACATTCATTTCTACTCCCCAACAAAGCAGCACCGCAGTTTCTTTAGGAACTAAATCCCTCGAAGATCCTTTTGTTATAAACATCAGTCGGGCAAAACTTCAAGGTTAAGTTACCATGGGAATATTATAGTACAAAAAAAATTAATAAAGAGTTAAAACCAGTAATAATCACAGACTATCGGAGTCCGTTTGATTCCTTATATAGCACAGATTTAACTATGGTGGGCCCTTTCCTGTTCGTTTTCATTCGTTTTAAGGGGTTTTTTTTTTTAACTTAGTATGCAGCTTTTCTGTATTTCAATAATCATCATCTTCACAGAACACTTGAAGTTTCCTTGCAAATTAATAACCACAGTTCTACTGCTTCTAACCCAGCCTGAATAAAAGCAAAGTTGTTGGGAAACAAAAATCTTCAGTAATTTTGAGGGTGAACAAAGATCTGGAGGATGAGGTATTTTTTTTACAGGAGTTTATTCTTTCACCCTAAAGCTACAAGATTGGAGGCGAACCCGAGTCTGACAGAGAAAAATTATGATTAATTATTCATAACGTGACATCTGTAACATATTTTCGTAACCTTTTTTAATCATTAAGAAACGTACTTTAATAAGAGACAGTATACTTTTTATTTCTACTTGTTACCACTATTTACTAGCAACTAGAAATATATTTTTTTTGATGCTTAACAGGTAAATCTCGCTGCTGTGTAGCTTTAAACATTTTAAATGTTAAGAACTAATTAGCATATTGAAAGCCTTGATCTCAGACACAAGTATAAAAATCTATTGTCAAGACCTCATGAATTTATAGAGATGGAAATGCTCGCGTAGCCGTATACCGCGGGTATACTGTTGATTTTTATTTGCTACTTCTAACCACTAGACGCGAAACGCCAAATGGCGACGGTTTGAAACAATTATCCAGCAAAAGTCGTACACACTTCCCTGAATTTTCGGTAAAATTAAAGGATTTCCAATAACATGTTTAATTCAAAGGTGAACTAACTTGCCAAACGCAGGCTTTTGCCTTGAAACACGATCGTTTGCATGCCGTGTCATTTTTGAAGGTTTGTCGTCATAGGATAATACGGCTTGAAAGCGAGAAAAATTTGCTTTTGCCGATTACAGAGACTACAAAATATCTCGATTTTTCTGGCTTACAGAAACCGGTAACCCAAACACGTGCCATAGAGTAACAAACGCAACACAAGATTAGGCTTACGCTCTCCTTCGTCGTCGACGAACGCGATACTGAAAAGACCTCAAATTGTCAGTTTTTGCGATTTATTGTCTCAAAATCTAAGTTGGTGACCCGCTGTTTTTGTTGCTTCGTTAAAAGCACCCAGTCGCACTCTCTTGGGGAAATGACAAAAAGTTACCCAGTAGATCTTGTGTTCCTATTATCAAAAAGGCATTTTTTCACTAACAAAAAATTCTACTTTATAACTTTTGTCCCAAAGGTTTCTATTTGAAGTTGCATAATGAATGTTTCAAGCGTGAAAAAAAAGAAAATGTAGGTCACTGCTTAAAATGCTCTTTCTCTTAATGGCAAGGTTTTTCAGTCGCGGCGACGAGAGTCCATTTGCAAAATGTATAATATTGTCTTCTGTACCAGAAAATCGTTCCATTTTCTTGTGCTTGTGCTTATGCTTGCGTCGTTGCGTCGTACGTGTAAACCGGGACGACGCAAGCAAAAGCACAAGCGCAAGCACAAGGCGCTTATGCTTGCGACGCACCGGTTTACACGTAGCTTCTTGTGCTTCAGTGCTTGTGTCGTACGTGTAAACCAGGCTTAAAGGATACAGTGTGATGTATTTTGAATCTTGTGCTGGCTGTATGTCTTTGCTGTCACATGTACAATAATATGTGAAATTATGAAGGTTAAAAATGTTTGGTTTAACTAATCTTGTGTTGAAAATTGAACAGACTGTCGCAGTTATTTACGCAACTGAAGCAGTTGCGAATTGGAGTTTTTCCACCTCACCCCCATCTCTCTCTTCTTTTTTTTTTTTTTTCAGTGCTGGCAGGAAAGGGCAAGATGCATCGTTTGATGTCACGGCTATCAAAGGTATTATCTTTGGCCTTAGAGAAAACTCAGTTGTCTGTTATCATCAGCTGTTAAGTGCTTCCCTGCTGTGGTCTGAAGTAGGTATATATAGGACCAAAGCTTTAGTCCGTTGTCGAATTAAGCTTGAATTCAGCTTGCATAGAAACTTTATTTTACGTAAATAACTTAATTTAAACATGCCATTGAAACACTTCAGGCACTTGGCTAGTTTATACTGTACAGGAGATTATTTTCTGACATTGTGGAAAATGCATTTTCAACAGTATAAGGATATTGTTAGTTATATGGTTTCAGCAGGGCAGATAGGACAGGGCGGTGAAAAGAGCGGATCCAAGCAAAAAGGTGTGATGCAGTGGACTAGGCTCGAATTAAAAGCTAAATTAAAATGGCGGCAAGTGCTGAACAAAACGGCAAGGCTAGGGTCTTGATTTGAATGAGAATGAAACTTCTTCAGAGTTTTCAGTAAGTGCGAAACATTTATTTCATTGCACGAACGTCAATGCATCATCGCTACAAGCGTTAGATAAGCTCTACATAGGTTGGCGGAAAGCAGCAGATAGGTCTCGACTGTCGAGGAGGAGTCAGTTGTTGTGATATTTGTAAACAAGCTGAACTGGATAGATCTACGGATTTTTTTAACAACGATTGCTGATTAAATATTATCTTTGCTCTCTCTATCTTATTCTTTCATTCATATTAGCATTTGTAAAATATAATATTTGATTTTCTCCGGCACTGCACAACTGAAGATCCAGAAACCAGTCTAAATTAAAGGGCAAGATTTCCTCAAAGCCCCATATGTTTAATTATGAACATTTTGCGGCTCAAGCTCTATTCACGCTTGCCGTTTTTTAAAGAAGATTAGTATGACAGTGGCTCATGTATAATTATTAATGTTGAGGGCTGTTCGGATTAAAATCTTGCCAATAATTGTTAACCTGTGGGCTGCAGAGTTCTTAGAAATCCTGATTTTCAAGATTCTGAAGATTTCAAACTTTTTTTTTTATCAAACTAGTTATATCAAGGTTAGTATGACCATCTGTCCTTGGGAGATGCTCATCTGATTGAGCAAGATATAAACATCCCTCAACTTCATTGATATTTTGACTGCCTAATATTTTGTTCTTGATAATTGGGTTAAGTCTTGACAGGAGCCATAATCAGGGATGGAGGCCGTAAGCGTGGCGTCCACGCGTCCCTAACCCTAACCCCACGTGTTGTACTAAAAAATCTATTTTAAGAAAAAAATTGCGCCACCCTTCACGTCATAAACCCGCAAGGATACACGCAAATTTACGTGGGGCTTCTACCTTATACAGTCGAACCTCCCGTAAGCGACCACCCATAATGTCAAGGATATGTGGTCGCTTACGCGAGGTGGTCGCTTACCAGAGGTCAGATCACAGGAAGTCTAAATTTCGGGTAATTTACATATGGTAATTGCGGAGACCTAAGCCTTTTGCCAGTGCTTATCGAAACCCATAGTAATAACTTTTCTTAGCTACAAGTATATCAAGGCTGGTCCAAAATTATTCTAGGCAAAAAATCTTGTTTGTATCTCGCAAATTACTTAATACAGCGATTGAGACAATTATTGTGAAAGAAACTTGGCTCTTTTTTTACTCCAGGTGGCGCTGTCTAAATTTTTCAGGGAACGGAACATAAGCAAAAAGATAAGAACGATAAAAGATAAGAGAGTTTTTTCCTACAAGAGATTTGATCTGATTAAAGTTTATTTCAGTGTGAAGTATAGTACGTTTCAATGCTAAGCTATTTTGGGAAACACTTCCGGTAGCTCCGACTGTGAGATTTACGGCGTCTGCTGTAATGATGTAGCCAATATGTTACAGCGACACATTTTTCGATTTCCACCCGTGAGAGATACAGCAGATTGTGTGTCAAGTGGTCGCCTACGGGAGGTTAAAAACAATTGAAAATTATAAACAATCATCTCTAAAAGTGGTCGCTTACGAGAGGTGGTCGCTTATGAGAGGTGGTCGCCTACGAGAGGTTCCATCTATAGTGATTTGACTCGAAAACTTTTGGTATTTTGGAAAAATGGTCGCTAATGAGAGGTGGTCGCTTACGAGAGGTGGTCGCAAAGGGAGGTTCGACTGTATTCAAAATGGAAGAGAAAGTCCAGTTCAGTTTCGCCAAAATTACATAATTTTAAATACTAGAATATGACAATAACATTTTATTATCCTGTACATGTTTAAGTTCCTTCGTCTAACCTTACGAAACTACAGCTGTAAACGAAAGCATTGTGGAAAACTCCAGCAAATTCTCCTGGCTGAGTAAAAAACATAAAACCTTACAGTACAAATAGAAAATATTCTCCGCGATGCTGATATATAAAAACTTAAATTTTATTTGAGAAGTCAGTTTCAACCATTTATTTCAAGTTATACGGGTAAGCCATTGAGGAGACGGGTTGAGGCCATTGTCTCAAACATTTTCTAAGCGCTCACCGGTATGAATATTCGGCTCTTCCACCAAATTTTGTAAACTGAGCATTATTTTTCGAGTAATAAGCCGGCCAAAGTTTAGCATAAAAAACGTTTAATGATGAGTACCTGTGAAACAAGTATAATGGTTAAACGATCAAATGGTTAGGGATTACTGAGCGAAAGGTTATAAAGGATTCAGTTTATTGGCAGAAATTGCGTAGTCACGCTAAAAGCCGTCGAATTGAGCAGATTTCGTTCACAGATCAGTGCCAAATTTTCCAACATCGGAATTTCTCGATTACTTCTTTTTTTCGAAAAGCTTACTGCTTCTTATGACGGATGTTGGAGTTAATGCTGCTTTTTAGAAGTATTACACGTATAAGACTTGAATTTAATGTTCATTCGTTTAATCGTTTATTAGTCGTTGATTTTTTTTAATTTGTTCATCAAAGGAACAAGAAAGCTGTAAACACGTCCTTATCTGTTCTCAAACTCTTTCTTTTATTCAAGTTCGCAGGATAAATTTCCTCAACATCAAACAAGCTAACAATTCGCAAAATGCCTCCTACAGAACTTAAGCAGTAACGAGGTGAAACAAGACTACTAGCGGACAAACGACAAGTTTTCATGCATGTTGAAAACAAGCTAAAATGGCAGAAGAAATTATTCACCTTATTTTGAAGTACATATCTTGACTAAGACCCAGAAACCAATCCAAATGTTTCAACTCGGTGTCGGTCACAGCCAAATGCATCCTCCACCGTTTTTCCCGGCATCAGTAAAAGGGTTTCAGTGTTTATAGCCAAGAAACCGGCTGCGGTTTTACGAATGTGAAAAGCAGATGGTATAATTTTTTTAGTTTTTTTTCCACTTAGCAGTGGAAATCTGAATGACGCTAACTCGCCAAAATCGCTTCAATTCGCCTTGAAAAGCTCGTAAATGACAAAAAATACAAGAAGCAGCAGGGTAACCATTTTACACAAATCCGTTCCATTCCCATACAAATTCTTATAATTCAACGGTTCTCTTGTATTGAGCTTGGGCTGCCTGTGCTGTAAAGATCGACAAAATAAAACGGATATTATTCCTTTAAAATCGTTTTCTCTTCATGAAATACTCAAATGAAACGATCCACTAAAGTTGGAAAATTTTTAACTATCAAAAGTATCAAAGAATTTTGTCGAATGAGACCTAATATACTCACGCTTTAGACGCGATCGCAAGTTCGGCCCATCAAACGTCTCAGACATTCTGCTATGGCAGGAAACTTTTCACGACGGCTGTCCAGAAGTTATTTGCCAACTTTTTTACTTCCGCCCGCCGTCATAGACACCTGCCGTTGTTGGATCTTAAGCGGGTATATATGACTTGTTGACAAGTTATTGTTGGGCTTTCGTTATGTTGCCGTAAAAACTATCGCGCATTGCCCCATCACTGTAACATATGGCTAAGTACAACGAATAAATCAACAGGCGACCTCGGTTAACGTGGAGAACACTGCTTGTGCATAACTTGGAGTAGTTCAATCAGAAGGATGCCATGTTGGCCATGTTGTGAGAGGCGTGGCCAGGTAGGCTAATGAGGCTTGCAATCCATTGTGGGGCGATTTGACCTAGTGCTAGTTGTCTCCCTTCATTGCGTTTTTCTTACAAAACCTTCCCGTAACAGGCAAAAAGCACTCAAAGAGCACTCAATTCATGACTTAGGTAAATAGAACCAAAGGCAGCCCAAGCTTTTGTCACTAGAGAGCGTGTTATTGCGTTGACGAAGGGGACGCTCCCTAATCGAGTCGTTGTGCAGCTAGAAGCGCGAGAAATCGAGCAACGAGGTTGTATGTCGATTCCGTCTTGAAACGTCACAATAGCATCTTGACGTTCCAATACTGTCCATCATGCCCAGCGCGCGTTCCTTAGCGCGAGAAATCGAGAAAATAGGTGTCGGTTCAATCTTGCAACGTCAGAATAGCATCTTGACGTTCAGATACCGCCCATCATGCCCAGCGCGTTTCGTATTCATTACCTACCTCTGTGCATGCTCCTAAGCGCGAGAAATCAAGAAAAGAGATTGTATATCGGATAGGATTTATATAAAATAAATAACAAAAAGTGTCAAAGATGGTTTTGAAAAAAAAAACCGACAGACGTTTCGAGTATATAACCGTTCTTCAATGTGGTTTTCTCCACACTGAAGTGTCAAACCTTCCCTTTTATCGTTAATTATAAAAGATGTAGTATGTCGATTCCATCTTGCAACGTCACAAAACCATCTTGACGTCCCGCGCGAGTAGTGAGGGGGGGATGTTTTAGTCCTCTTTTTCGCGGGGGAATCTCATTAATACGCGGGGGAATAAATTAACGCCGATGACGTAACCGCCTATTGTCTTGATCACTCATTATAGGATGACGTCATATTTTATTTTAGCCTTACCAACAGGTTATGAACTGGTTTGACAGGTTTTTCAATGATGTCATGCTCTATTTTTAACAATAGTATATAGTAATATACTATATGATTTCATGTATCCAAAAATAACTTCAAAAACTTGTCAAACCGGTGATACCGCCCATGACTGCCATAAGATAAAAATAGAGCATGACATCATTGAAAAACCTGTCAAACCAGTTCATAACCCGTTGGTAAGGCTAAAATAAATTATGACGTCATCCTATAATGAGTGATCAAGACAATAGGCGGTTACGTCATCGGCGTTAATTTATTGCCCCGCGTATTAATGACATTCCCCCGAGATAAAGAGGACAAAAACATCCCCCGTCACTACTCGCGCGCGTTTCGTACCGTTCCTCGTGGTTTCACTTCGAAAACTACAAGACAAGGTAGTCAAGATGAAAGCCTCGTCACATTCAATTTGACAAAGATGTTCTGAAATTGTAATCTATTAGCAAACTATTGGCCAGCGAGCTACACGAGAGTAAACTCGACATCGGCCAGTGAGCCAACTTTGTCACCGCCAGCGAGCAAAAGGCAATCAAAGCAGCTGAGATTTAAACTTAATCAAATTCAAAGCAACCCTAACTTTTCAAGCGACGAGCAAGCAAGCTACACTCTGGGAATTCAACAGCCAAAAAATTACAGGTTTGATTGTGAATTTGTACTGAAATGCTATTCGAATTGACCGATTCTTTGTACTCTGAAAAGTTTTTGCGAAATATTTGAAAAACGTGCCCCGCACGGGTCGATAAATTCGCTTCGAAATGGGCTTGTAGTTCCTTCAAATCGCTTGCGCGGCTTTCGTCTCGCATTTATAATTATACGCGTTTCTTTCTAAGGCGTAAACAAAGACTTTTCTGATTAAATTTTTCATTTAGGAAAGCTTTCTGTGTGTATCTCTTTCTATTTTCATCGAGAAAACGTGACAACTGCATGTGCAATCTTGCGTAAACAAACACATGCTCTCGAGACTGATCCAATTTCATCGAAATTCCGGAAATTTTTACCTTCAAGTTTGTTTTTTGGAAAAAATTTAATTGGCAACTAGTGTATTTTATTCCATAATTAGTAATTTTAACTATCTTAGACCAAAGCGGTGTTGTTGTTGTTGTTTTGCCCTGTAAGTTATGTATTTTTACTGCACATGGGGTAGGGTTGGAAAACCTCTGGAAACGGCTGGTGCACCATTAACATCGGACTGGCCCATGCATCCCGAAGCAAACAGTTTGTGCATGTCCTTTGCCAACTGTTCGAATACGAAAAACATAATATAATTGAAATATTTTGTTACTGTTTATGTTCACATGTTAAAAATTTCACTAAACTATACAACAAGCCTCGGAACGAAATGCATGTAAGTTTCTGTGTAAAGCCTCAAAGAACGTTTTTGTCAATGAAATGTACAATTCTATTGTTCATTATCCAAGCACGTCATAACATTGAAATTGTTACTGTTTACAGCTTAAAAAGATAAAAAGTTATTGTTGGGTTCATTTTTGTTCTGTATTCTTTTGTTGAAACCGTAATAACCCGATAATTTAAAACCAAAAATATCTTTGCATTTTGGCAATTCTCCGCTGTCGATCGAAATATTCACATAACAATTCAACACATTTCAAATTGTCTTCAATACTTCACTACAAAATAATGCAGTGCACAAAACATGACTCTGTGTCTTCAAATTACCAATTAGTATTTCTTTGAATGGCTGCTCGTTGGCACCTAGCGAGAGCTATATCTAGTAATATGTAATAATATTTAATAATATGTGACAATTTGCCGTTTGTTCTTTGCTTCTCAATCGTTTGCGTTAACTAATTGAGTTGAGAAGCAAGCACTGCTGGCAGCTTGTGTGTAAATCAAATTTTTGGGGGTTTCGCCTTTCTCAACATAGCCTCTACATTACAGGGAAGCCTTGAAGGAGAAGCTTCCGATTTGTCCTCCGGAAGAACATTGAAAGTTACGCTTCTAAGCAGTGAATGGAGTTCAACAAAAGGAGGTGTGTCAGCCATCAATAGAGAACTTGCCATTCAGTTGGCTAAGCATTCTGACGTGGAAGTCACCGTCTATCTCCCTAAATGCAGTGAAGACGACAAAAAAGATGCTGCTGGTTACAATGTTTGTCTCCTTCAAGCAGAAGAAATGTCTGGTTATGTCGACCCAGTTGATTGGTTGGCACGTATTCCAGAAGGTCATGCTATGGACTGTGTGATAGGCCATGGAGTTCAGCTCGGTAAACAAGTACAATTCATAAGACACCACCATGATTGTAAATGGATTCAGGTAATTCATAATGACCCCGAAGAACTTGAAATGTTCAAAGCCAATGCAATGGCTTTTCCCAAATGTGAGGAAGAGCATAAATCAGAGGTCAAACTCTGTGAATTGTCTGATCATGTTGTAGCAGTTGGACCCAAGCTGGCTGAGGCGTTCTTAGGATATCTGCGTCCCTATGGGAAAGATCAAGATCAAGATGTTTTCAATCTCACCCCAGGCATCATCTCCGAGTTTGCTGATGTTCAGCAAGCTTCTGAAGAAAGAAGAACATTTTCTGTACTGTTGTTAGAGAATAGTGACATTGACGACTTGCAGCTGAAGGGCTATGACATTGCTGCCCGGGCAGTTGCAATGTTGAAACACATGCCAGAACCCTACAAACTACAGGTTGTTGGCGTGCCAAGTGGAAAAGAGCAGGAAGTAACAGAAATGTTGCTCAAGGAAGGCATTTATCGTGATCAACTAGTTGTGCGTGGAAAGAGAAAGCATTTGGCTGAACAGTTTTGCGAGGTAGATCTTGCCATAATGCCATCAAAATCTGAGGGGTTTGGGCTGCCTGCTCTTGAAGCTTTATCTGCTGGTCTTCCTGTGCTTGTAAGTGGTAACTCTGGTCTTGGAGAAGCTCTTAAGAATGTGCTCCATGGTTCAAACTGTGTAGTGGATTCAGACGATCCTAAGACGTGGGCCAAGGCAATCTATAGTGTCCGCCAGAAACCGCGAAAAGTGCGACTTGCCGAAATGCAGCTGATCATTAAAGAGTATGCAAAATGTTACAGCTGGGAGAAGCTTTGCAGGTCACTCGTGGAAAAAATGATGAACATGACTTCAGGTAAAATTCGTTTGTTGTTCAGTTACGGGTGATTTCTGTATATGGAATGCAGCTATTACTTGTTGGTGTTTGGCTTATTTACTTTTAAGAAAACATTTAATTTTCATCTTCTGTGTTTGAATATGGATCTTATGTTAGAATACATTTTGTTTTAAAATACTATTTACGAGGCTATGGAGCTTAAAAAGATTAAAAACAAAACGTCCTCGACTAATCAAGTCATCTTCAGAGTAAAAAGACCTGTTGTTCTGATAAACATTGTGAAAAAATTAATTTAATGTTGCGACGAGTTTTTGAAGCTAACGTCAAATTTTGCCGTAAACAAATTAAGTAATATGTACAAGGACTTTTCAAATTACAACAAATTTGTAAATTACCAAATTCTATGCTGCGTCAAATATTATGCTGTGTCAAATTTTGTATTGCTGTACACCATCCGGGCGGGGGATGGTGACCAGACAAGAGAACCAGGCAGCATGGGTTACCGGGAAACGTGGTGGATCAATGTTCGAGGCCAGCCTGCAAGCAAGCTCTCCAGTTGGGGCATGCATTTGGGGCGCGAGCGGCGAGCGAAGCGAACTGCAAGAGGATTGGGACGGGGTCGGGAGAAGGATAGCTTGCAACGATTATTGAAGAATTTTTATTTCCAATTCGCCTGGGCAAAGTAAAAATGGCGTAAAAATGACATACCATCAATAAATTATGATTGATGATAGCCCTATCAAATGGCTTTTCTCAGTGTACAAGTGATGTTGAAATTTCCTTCAATTCCGAAACTCACCCCAAAAAAGAAAATCGGGCGAGGATTAGATTTCTGTTGACTATGTAGTTGTTCCTTTAAAATTTGGTTTCAACCTTCGAAGCACCGAAAAGGCTTGATCGGAGGTGTCCTTGCAAAGCAAATGTAGGGTTGACTGTGCAACATTGCGTAGTAAATCGGACTGAGTTTGCAGCGCTTGTGGAGGGAAAATAATGATTTTACATCAGCAACATCATGACCAAGAGAAGGGTGAAGGAGGAGAGGAGAGATTTGAACGTCGGTTTTATCGCCTGGGCAAAGTCCCGTTAACAAAAAAAAAGCGGAAAACGAAAACCATTGAAATATACAGCTGTTTTGACAAAGGTGGTCCAAAAAGGAGGAAAAGAGTACGCGACAATGCCGAAATGTAGTCTGGAAAATACCCAATAAATTTCAATAAAAGCTCACTGAGCTTTTATTGAAATTTATTGGGCATTTTCCAGGCGACCTTTCGGCATTGTCGCACACGCTGTTTTAGCCTTTTTTTTTTTTTTGGACAATTTTTGTCAAAGCAGCTCTATATCTGCGGCTCAAAAAGCTGATTTTTATTTCTTCGATTTCCGAGACATAATCTTGGGCGGCCGTTACCACCAAAAATACATGAATTTCAAGAGAGAAGAAGATAGAAGAAGTGGGAGAGCACGAACAGTTGAAAGGGAAGCGAAAGTGGAGTTCGTTAAGGAAACTCTATATTGTTCAACATATAAAGAAGGTCATTAAAATATCAACGGCGACGTCGAATTTAATTGTCAGACAAGGGGCTGTGAAATCTCACCCTTCCAAAGAAATTTGATCCGCCGTTTTCGTGGTGGAAATGAAAATTCTTTTGCCATCGTTTGTCGTCGCCCCATACTGAACTGCCTACTTATTTTTCGAGAACACTTTTGTATTCTGTTTTGTTGGCAGTAGATGGGTTTTGAAGATCTTTTACTGGTGTAATCTAAGCGATAATTGTTTTGTATTGAGTTCGATTCTTTCGGACAATCTGCCATTAATTAATTATTACTTTTTTTTTTGTTGTAATTGATTTTTAGTTCAGAAGAACCCAATGGAAGTTGGCATTAAGATGTTTGATGGGACAGCGCTTACCCTGATGGTGAATTGCAGTGATTCTATTGAGAATGTAAAAAAGAAAATTAACTCATCCTTGACCAAGCTAAAAAAGCCAAGTATCCCTGTGGAACAGCAACATCTATCTCTCGCTGGCAGAGAACTGAAGAATGAACTTGCTTTGAGTGATTACGATGTCGACGTCAAGAGCAGACCAATCCTACTCCTTAATGCAACACGCTTTCGATGCATGCAAATTTCTATGAAAGTTCCTACCGGAAAGACAGTTACATTGGAGGTTGACCCCAATGACTTTATTGATGATGTGAAGATGAAAATTCAAGATAAGGAAGGAATCCCACCACAATCGCAAAATCTCATCCTTAATGGCAAAAACCTCGAAGATGGTCATTCCGTAAGTTACTACAAAATCCAGGGGAAGTCAAGTCTTCATTTGGTTCTGAAAAGCGATAGGATTGGCACCATGCAAATTTTCATAAACAATTTGCAGAGCAGAAGGATGATCACTTTGGAAGTCAAACCAGATTCTTCCATTCAGGCTGTGAAAAATCAGATTAAAGATATAGAGCGTATCTTTCCTGAGCAACAATGCCTTATCTTTCGCGGCAAAGAGCTGAAGAATGGTTCCACTCTTAATGATTGGGACATTAAGAAAGATGCAATGTTGTACTTGAGGGTACTGGAAATAAAGGTTCATGTGGAGAAGCGAAGGTCACGTGGCAAAAAGATCTCTTTGGAGCTCAAACCAAGTGATACTATCAAGACTTTGAAGGACAAAATTCAAGAGAAAGCGTGGATCAAGCCCGAGCAGCAGTGTGTCATGTTCAATGGACAGCAAATGGAACATAGTCGCACTTTGGGCTACTACAGGGTTAAAAACGAATCAACCCTACACTTGATTCCCTTTCCTGTTTTCAAACAAATGTACGTCACGACACCGGCTGGGAAGAAGATTGTTTTAGATGTTGAACAAACTGACACCATTCGTATGGTGCGAGACAAAATTGAGGAGTTGGAAGAGACCCCGCCTGGAAAAATTTTTGTAGTTAAGTACAAGGACAAGTTACTGGATTACAATGCACCTCTTGATAAATGCAGCATTCCAAATGACTCAGACCTTAACGTTGTGGACGCTGGTAGGTGGTTAGCTCGTTATTCGGATCAGTATTTATTCCCTTAATCACACATTTGTTCTCTGTTGTCAATTTTTAAAGTCTGAATATGAAAAGTATTACTCTAATTACAATTCTGAAAATAACTTCACGTTTTTCCAGTCAGCTTTTACATAAGCATATTAAATTACCTCTTTCAGATATCACGCAACGGCTGAAAAGCTCTGGTTAGTTTTGATTGTGGCAGAGAATTTTCAGGCCCGCTGATCACACCCAATCATGTCTCCACCCATTCAATAGGATTTTATTCCTTAGATATGCATGTATGTAATCAAGGACATATGCACTGTAGCACGTGGTGCCTTTTTGTTCGTACAGGAAGTTCTCAATTTTTGCTAGATCTGGGCTTCATCTTCATCTTCTGAGCAACAATAGCTGAGTGATTTTGAACATATGAAATTATACTGAATCAAACATATTTAAGAGAGAGATTGTAATTTTTTTTATTAACATGGTTAATTCTTCTAGTTATTCTAATACCTGTCTATTACTTATGTACGTCTCTCGTATTTTATTTCACATTTTATCTATTTCCCTTTTTCTTAGTTTGTAGATGTATTTCTTTTTAATGCTACTTGAATACATTAGCTTTCAGCTACTCAGTTTCTCTCCTATGTATTTATGTATGTATGAGTGGCTGCATGCGGTATGTTTGTCTGTGATTATACCACTTTTAGTGAGGAGTACTTGCCTTCAATTTTAATGTTGGGTCTCTTTTCCAACAGTTCCTCTTGATCTGACGATTGACTGTAACGACATGAAAGACGCCTTTGCACAAGAAGTTCTGAAGGCCATTAATTCCAAGAGTTTAGCCCTTGACCCATATAATCCAGAACAGGTAAATGGGTTTGTTCGGTACCTCCAAGAAGTCTGCAACGTTCAGTTTGTTGAAGCCCGCCAGGGAAGTTTAATAATCACCGTGGCATGTAGCTCCCTGCAGATCCTTGACGAGCTGTGGAAGGACTATCGTCGTGGCCATGTGGCTGAAATGGCACAGAAGTTCCTTGTAACAGAGGATATTCTGAAGGAGTTTGGCCTGACCAACTTGAAATTGAAGACAACTATCACTGAAGCGGAATACAGAGCTTGTCACACTGGTCTCTCGACACCTCGTGGTGAGTATGCTAGAAAATGGTATACTGAAAGCTTAGTGATAATACGGACTAAAGATTATAATAATGTTTAATAATAATGACATGATTATAATATCAATTTAATAGTAATAATTAATAGTAATTAATTATACCCTAACCCCTGAAATTTATTATTATTATTATTTTTTCACACAAACAAATCCTCTTATTATCTGGATCATTTCTTCCCAAAAACATTTTTGATTTGGTTAAAAGCTGGAATTCTTGTGACCTGTTGAATTTGACCAAGTTTGTTTCTCGGTCGAGAAAGAGAGGTCTGGAGCAAACAAGAGTTGTGACGTCAAATCAAGAACTGCTTTTTGTTAGACGACTACGATCAAGAAAAAAATAAAGTCACAAGCGATAAGACTGATTCGATCGTATTTCTTGTTAACATTTTATTTTTTCCGTGACTTCACAACTAACTTACTTACCGTACATCACTAAACTTACAATATCATGAAAGGTATTAAACATTTGAGAAAAATACACACAATTTTGAATTTGAAGGACATGTTTCTAATATAACCGTATTCATCATTAGTTTCGGAATGTTACAAGGTTTGAATATATAAATATACCTGGATTTATGAAAACATAGCCTCCAGATATTGAACACATTTTGAGACTTTCTAGGCTGAGGGAGTATGCTAGTCATTAACACGACTTCAGTTACGGTTCATCACAAGAAAGTAAGGTCAAAGAGAATAGAGTGGCTTTTCTTTGGAATTAGACATGACATTGACATCTGAGTGAAATGAAACGTGACTTGTGATCCGACTAAACAAGTGTGACATTTGGCAATTATTAACGGCGCCAACGCATCTTTAATCTCACCCAAAACCCGGTCTTTTAGCGCTCAAGTCTAGCTTTCTGCAGCAGAATCGGCATTAACGGAGCAAGACAGCGTTTTTAAATTGATTTTCCGTCTTCATTCTAGATTCATAACGCAATGCGACTGACTCTTTGTCTTTGGAGGGGTGAAAAATTTCCAACAATTTAACGATGCGCGACTAGAAATCATCGCTAAGACCTACTTTCTACGGCCAAAGACTGTCACCTCCTCAAGCAAAGCTCACAATATGCAATCCTTAGTTCCTGCCCGAGTAACTGAAAATTACCCGTTTAGCTCAAAAAAGAGAACTAGCTAGGAAGCATATTATATAAGGCAGGAACTGCACTCGTAAGAAAAGCAAAACGCTAGGTCAAATGACTTAGTTCTGAGCCCAGAGCGCGCCCAAAGCAAAGCCAAATCGTTGTGCGGTTAAAAAGCGATCGAGCGAGAGTGGGGCTAGGTAAGCAAAATGGGGAGGGAGGGAGGAAGGGGAGGAAACTATTTTTATTTTGTAAATGTCTACTAAATGTATGCTTTCTACTTATTGACTTAGCATCAGAACAAAAATGCAAAAAATAAAATAAAATCTCACAAGGAAAACTAACATAAGGCAGTATTTCTTGTGCTATGTTTTCATAAATCCAGGTATATTTTTACAAGAGTATAGTCCAAATTAGCTTAAAGGAGTTGAAAATATGGGGCAACTGTTATAGCCTTGCTTGTCTAAATCACAGTTGTTTTTCAAGCAATGAAACTGACGTTACTAGACAGGATGAAAGCCTGATCTAAGCCAGTTTTTTCAGGATATGATGAATGAAAGGAACTTGCTATAGGGATTTGTTCTAAGGCATGCAATCATTAAGAACACGATTTTTTGCCTAAAAATGCACCTTGTTAAGGCATTGTCTCTTGTGTATTTGATCGCTACAGTTTATTTCGAGATGATTAATCACATAAAGGAGAATATTAACCCGTTCTGTACAATTCGGCTGATACACTTGTTACAAGTGTAGTTGAGATCTTGTGTGTCTTATCACGGCTATTTGTCTTTTGATTAGTTACGGCTCCTTTTTTGTCATCACTTCTTGCCGTTCTGAACTGTGAGATTTTTATATTCCTCCTGTAATGAAGCTGTATCTAGTCGCGAATTCTGCTCAGTGGCGCTCAACAGAAAATATTTTGATTGGAGAGTCTTTTGCAATGGAGCTGTCTGTGTAACTTCAATTCATATCTCTCACAGTGGTCATCGCTGACATGACAGTCGCATGACCGGAAGTTATTTTGATTGGCTACTATTTACGGCAAAGCGTCATGCTCATCGAGGGGGCGGAATACTCGTCTCAATGCTTTTGTGTCAGGCTTTTCTTCCCTTTTCCCCTTCCTCTCTTCCCCCTCCCCCCCCCCCCCCTCCCCGAAAAGCCTGATACTCAGGCTAGGTTTGCTATGAACTTGTGTCACGAACATATTTTCGAATCTGACCCAGTCGGTTGGTTTTTATTTTGAAAGGAGTGATCCTAAGTTTTGTTAATTTCGCTGTTGTAGCGCAAGCGTTGTTCTCCGTCAGTCCAATTTCTTTGTGCGAGTTCGAGTTCTGCGTCGAGTTTTCCCTCCCACATCTGATGTTGTTTTGGATGCATTTCTTCCTGAAACTGCCTTTCCTTCTCAAATTTTAACTCCAAATTTTCACTCTCGGTCTGTTGGGCTTTCTGTTTCTCCCTCTTCTCCAGCATCGTCAACAAGCTCTCTCTTGTCGACAAAAGGGGAAAATTTCGTCTTGGTATCCTTTTTCCATTGTCGTACTTGTCGTACTTCTCTTGGTGTGTAAACATCACGTTCCAATTTCAGTTCTTGCATTTGAGACACGGGGTCATTGAGTCGACCCAGTTTTTCATCTGTTCTCTTGCACAGGGTTGCCATTTCTTTAAAATAGCCATTTTCAATCAATTCTACTGCATCTCCCA